>NC_134687.1:4956656-4998847 GCF_050947455.1 Rhinoderma darwinii
TAATGCCCCCATAACTGCCTCCACACAGTATAATGCCCCCATAACTGCCTCCACACAGTATAATGCCCCCATAACTGCCCTGCACACAGTATAATGCCCCCATAACTGCCCTCCACACAGTATAATGCCCCCATAACTGCCTCCACACAGTATAATGTCCCCATAACTGCCCTCCACACTGTATAATGCCCCCATAACTGCCTCCACACAGTATAATGCCCCCATAACTACCTCCACACAGTATAATGTCCCCATAACTGCCCTCCACACTGTATAATGCCCCCATAACTGCCTCCACACAGTATAATGCCCCCATAACTGCCTGCACACAGTATAATGCCCTCATAACTGCCTCCACACAGTATAATGCCCCCATAACTGCCTCCACACAGTATAATGCCCCCATAACTGCCTCTACATAGTATAATGCCCCCATAACTGCCTCCACACAGTATAATGTCCCCATATCTGCCTCCACACAGTATAATGCCCCCATAACTGCCTCCACACAGTATAATGCCCCCATAACTGCCTCCACACAGTATAATGCCCCCATAACTGCCTCCACACAGTATAATGCCCCCATAGCTGCCCTCCACACAGTATAATGCCCCATAACTGCCTCCACACAGTATAATGCCCCCATAACTGCCTCCACGCAGTATAATGTCCCCATAACTTCCCTCCACACAGTATAATGCCCCCATAACTGCCTCCACACAGTATAATGCCCCCATAACTGCCTCCACACAGTATAATGCCCCCATAGCTGCCCTCCACACAGTATAATGCCCCATAACTGCCTCCACACAGTATAATGCCCCCATAACTGCCTCCACACAGTATAATGCCCCCATAACTGCCTCCACACAGTATAATGCCCCCATAACTGCCTCCACACAGTATAATGCCCCCATAACTGCCTCCACACAGTATAATGCCCCCATAACTGCCTCCACACAGTATAATGCCCCCATAACTGCCTCCACACAGTATAATGTCCCCATAACTGCCTCCACACAGTATAATGCCCCCATAACTGCCTCCACACAGTATAATGCCCCCATAACTGCCTCCACACAGTATAATGCCCCCATAACTGCCTCCACACAGTATAATGCCCCCATAACTGCCCTGCACACAGTATAATGCCCCCATAACTGCCCTCCACACAGTATAATGCCCCCATAACTGCCTCCACACAGTATAATGCCCCCATAACTGCCTCCACCCCGTATAATGCCCCATAACTGCCTCCACACAGTATAATGCCCCCATAACTGCCTCCACGCAGTATAATGCCCCCATAACTGCCTCCACACAGTAAAATGCCCCCATAACTGCCCTCCACACAGTATAATGCCCCCATAACTGCCCTCCACACAGTATAATGCCCCTATAGCTGCCACCACACAGTATAATGTCCCCATAACTGTCCTCCACACAGTATAATGCCCCCATAACTGCCTCCACACAGTATAATGCCCCTATAACTGCCTCCACACAGTATAATGTCCCCATAACTGCCTCCACACAGTATAATGCCCCCATAACTGCCCTCCACACAGTATAATGCCCCCATAACTGCCCTCCACACAGTATAATGCCCCCATATCTGCCCTCCACACAGTATAATGCCCCCATAACTGCCTCCACACAGTATAATGCCCCCATAACTGCCTTCACCCCGTATAATGCCCCCATAACTGCCTCCACACAGTATAATGCCCCCATAACTGCCCTCCACCCCGTATAATGCCCCCATAACTGCCTCCACACAGTATAATGCCCCAATAACTGCCTCCACACAGTATAATGTCCCCATAACTGCCCTCCACACTGTATAATGCCCCCATAACTGCCCTCCACGCAGTATAATGCCCCTATAACTGCCTCCACGCAGTATAATGTCCCCATAACTTCCCTCCACACAGTATAATGCCCCCATAGCTGCCCCCACACAGTATAATGCCCCCATAACTGCCTCCACACAGTATAATGCCCCCATAACTGCCCTCCACACAGTATAATGCCCCTATAGCTGCCTCCACACAGTATAATGCCCCCATAACTGCCTCCACCCCGTATAATGCCCCCATAACTGCCTCCACACAGTATAATGCCCCCATAACTGCCCTCCACACAGTATAATGCCCCCATAACTGCCTCCACGCAGTATAATGCCCCTATAACTGCCTCCACACAGTATAATGCCCCCATAACTGCCCTCCACGCAGTATAACGCCCCCATAACTGCCTCCACGCAGTATAATGCCCCTATAACTGCCTCCACGCAGTATAATGTCCCCATAACTTCCCTCCACACAGTATAATGCCCCCATAACTGCCTCCACACAGTATAATGCCCCCATAACTGCCTCCACACAGTATAATGCCCCCATAACTACCTCCACACTATAATGCCCCCATAACTGCCTCCACACAGTATAATGCCCCCATAACTGCCCTCCACCCCGTATAATGCCCCCATAACTGCCTCCACACAGTATAATGCCCCCATAACTGCCTCCACCCCGTATAATGCCCCCATAACTGCCCTCCACACAGTATAATTCCCCCATAACTGCCCTCCACACAGTATAATGCCCCAATAACTGCCTCCACACAGTATAATGCCCCCATAACTGCCCTCCACCCTGTATAATGCCCCCATAACTGCCTCCACACAGTATAATGCCCCCATAACTGCCTCCATCCCGTATAATGCCCCCATAACTGCCCTCCACACAGTATAATGCCCCCATAACTGCCTCCACACAGTATAATGCCCCCATAACTGCCTGCACACAGTATAATGCCCCCATAACTGCCTCCACACAGTATAATGCCCCCATAGCTGCCTCCACACAGTATAATGTCCCCATAACTGCCTCCACACAGTATAATGCCCCCATAACTGCCCTCCACCCCGTATAATGACCCCATAACTGCCTCCACACAGTATATCCCCCCATAGCTGCCTCCACACAGTATAATGTCCCCATAACTGCCTACACACAGTATAATGCCCCCATAACTGCCCTCCACACAGTATAATGCCCCCATAACTGCCCTCCACACAGTATAATGCCCCCTTAACTGCCCTCCACACAGTATAATGCCCCCATAACTGCCCTGCACACAGTATAATGCCCCCATAACTGCCTCCACACAGTATAATGCCCCCATAACTGCCTCCACACAGTATAATGCCCCCATAACTGCCTCCACACATTATAATGCCCCCATAACTGCCTCCACACAGTATAATGCCCCCATAACTGCCTCCACACAGTATAATGCCCCCATAACTGCCTCCACACAGTATAATGCCCCCATAACTGCCTCCACACAGTATAATGCCCCCATAACTGCCTCCACACAGTATAATGCCCCCATAACTGCCTCCACACATTATAATGCCCCCATAACTGCCTCCACACAGTATAATGCCCCCATAACTGCCCTCCACACAGTATAATGCCCCCATAACTGCCTCCACACAGTATAATGCCCCCATAACTGCCCTCCACACAGTATAATGCCCCCATAACTGCCCTCCACACAGTATAATGACCCCATAGCTGCCCTCCACACAGTATAATGCCCCCATAACTGCCCTCCACACAGTATAATGCCCCCATAACTGCCTCCACACAGTATAATGACCCCATAGCTGCCCTCCACACAGTATAATGCCCCCATAACTGCCCTCCACACAGTATAATGCCCCCATAACTGCCTCCACACAGTATAATGTCCCCATAACTGCCTCCACACAGTATAATGTCCCCATAACTGCCTCCACACAGTATAATGGCCCCCATAACTGCCCTCCACCCCGTATAATGGCCCCCATAACTACCCTCCACCCCGTATAATGTCCCCATAACTGCCTCCACACAGTATAATGTCCCCACAACTGCCTCCACACAGTATAATGCCCCCATAACTGCCTCCACACAGTATAATGTCCCCATAGCTGCCTCCACACAGTATAATGCCCCATAACTGCCTCCACACAGTATAATGTCCCCATAACTTCCCTCCACACAGTATAATGCCCCCATAACTGCCTCCACACAGTATAATGCCCCCATAACTGCCTCCACACAGTATAATGCCCCCATAACTACCTCCACAGTATAATGCCCCCATAACTGCCTCCACACAGTATAATGCCCCCATAACTGCCCTCCACCCCGTATAATGCCCCCATAACTGCCTCCACACAGTATAATGCCCCCATAACTGCCTCCACCCCGTATAATGCCCCCATAACTGCCCTCCACATAGTATAATTCCCCCATAACTGCCCTCCACACAGTATAATGCCCCCATAACTGCCTCCACACAGTATAATGCCCCCATATCTGCCCTCCACACAGTATAATGCCCCCATAACTGCCTCCACCCCGTATAATGCCCCCATAACTGCCCTCCACACAGTATAATGCCCCCATAACTGCCTCCACACAGTATAATGACCCCATAACTGCCTCCACACAGTATAATGCCCCCATAGCTGCCTCCACACAGTATAATGCCCCCATAACTGCCTCCACACAGTATAATGTCCCCATAACTGCCTCCACACAGTATAATGCCCCCATAACTGCCCTCCACACAGTATAATGTCCCCATAACTTCCCTCCACACAGTATAATGCCCCCATAACTGCCTCCACACAGTATAATGCCCCCATAACTGTTTCCACGCAGTATAATGCCCCCATAACTGCCTCCACGCAGTATAATGTCCCCATAACTTCCCTCCACACAGTATAATGCCCCCATAACTGCCTCCACACAGTATAATGCCCCCATAACTGCCTCCACACAGTATAATGCCCCCATAGCTGCCCTCCACACAGTATAATGCCCCATAACTGCCTCCACACAGTATAATGCCCCCATAACTGCCTCCACGCAGTATAATGTCCCCATAACTTCCCTCCACACAGTATAATGCCCCCATAACTGCCTCCACACAGTATAATGCCCCCATAACTGCCTCCACACAGTATAATGCCCCCATAGCTGCCCTCCACACAGTATAATGCCCCATAACTGCCTCCACACAGTATAATGCCCCCATAACTGCCTCCACACAGTATAATGCCCCCATAACTGCCTCCACACAGTATAATGCCCCCATAACTGCCTCCACACAGTATAATGCCCCCATAACTGCCTCCACACAGTATAATCCCCCCATAACTGCCTCCACACAGTATAATGCCCCCATAACTGCCTCCACACAGTATAATGTCCCCATAACTGCCTCCACACAGTATAATGCCCCCATAACTGCCTCCACACAGTATAATGCCCCCATAACTGCCTCCACACAGTATAATGTCCCCATAACTGCCTACACACAGTATAATGCCCCCATAACTGCCTCCACACAGTATAATGCCCCCATAACTGCCTCCACACAGTATAATGCCCCCATAACTGCCTCCACACAGTATAATGCCCCCATAACTGCCCTGCACACAGTATAATGCCCCCATAACTGCCCTCCACACAGTATAATGCCCCCATAACTGCCTCCACACAGTATAATGCCCCCATAACTGCCTCCACCCCGTATAATGCCCCATAACTGCCTCCACACAGTATAATTCCCCCATAACTGCCTCCACGCAGTATAATGCCCCCATAACTGCCTCCACACAGTAAAATGCCCCCATAACTGCCCTCCACACAGTATAATGCCCCCATAACTGCCCTCCACACAGTATAATGCCCCCATATCTGCCCTCCACACAGTATAATGCCCCCATAACTGCCTCCACACAGTATAATGACCCCATAGCTGCCCTCCACACAGTATAATGCCCCCATAACTGCCCTCCACACAGTATAATGCCCCCATAACTGCCTCCACACAGTATAATGTCCCCATAACTGCCTCCACACAGTATAATGTCCCCATAACTGCCTCCACACAGTATAATGGCCCCCATAACTGCCCTCCACCCCGTATAATGGCCCCCATAACTACCCTCCACCCCGTATAATGTCCCCATAACTGCCTCCACACAGTATAATGCCCCCATAACTGCCTCCACACAGTATAATGCCCCCATAACTGCCTCCACACAGTATAATGCCCCCATAACTGCCTCCACACAGTATAATGTCCCCATAACTGCCTCCACACAGTATAATGTCCCCATAACTGCCTCCACACAGTATAATGCCCCCATAACTGCCTCCACACAGTATAATGCCCCATAACTGCCTCCACACAGTATAATGCCCCCATAACTGCCTCCACGCAGTATAATGTCCCCATAACTTCCCTCCACACAGTATAATGCCCCCATAACTGCCTCCACACAGTATAATGCCCCCATAACTGCCTCCACACAGTATAATGCCCCCATAGCTGCCCTCCACACAGTATAATGCCCCATAACTGCCTCCACACAGTATAATGCCCCCATAACTGCCTCCACACAGTATAATGCCCCCATAACTGCCTCCACACAGTATAATGCCCCCATAACTGCCTCCACACAGTATAATGCCCCCATAACTGCCTCCACACAGTATAATGCCCCCATAACTGCCTCCACACAGTATAATGCCCCCATAACTGCCTCCACACAGTATAATGTCCCCATAACTGCCTCCACACAGTATAATGCCCCCATAACTGCCTCCACACAGTATAATGCCCCCATAACTGCCTCCACACAGTATAATGCCCCCATAACTGCCTCCACACAGTATAATGCCCCCATAACTGCCCTGCACACAGTATAATGCCCCCATAACTGCCCTCCACACAGTATAATGCCCCCATAACTGCCTCCACACAGTATAATTCCCCCATAACTGCCTCCACCCCGTATAATGCCCCATAACTGCCTCCACACAGTATAATGCCCCCATAACTGCCTCCACGCAGTATAATGCCCCCATAACTGCCTCCACACAGTAAAATGCCCCCATAACTGCCCTCCACACAGTATAATGCCCCCATAACTGCCCTCCACACAGTATAATGTCCCCATATCTGCCCTCCACACAGTATAATGCCCCCATAACTGCCTCCACACAGTATAATGCCCCCATAACTGCCTTCACCCCGTATAATGCCCCCATAACTGCCTCCACACAGTATAATGCCCCCATAACTGCCCTCCACCCCGTATAATGCCCCCATAACTGCCTCCACACAGTATAATGCCCCAATAACTGCCTCCACACAGTATAATGTCCCCATAACTGCCCTCCACACTGTATAATGCCCCCATATCTGCCCTCCACGCAGTATAATGCCCCTATAACTGCCTCCACGCAGTATAATGTCCCCATAACTTCCCTCCACACAGTATAATGCCCCCATAGCTGCCCCCACACAGTATAATGCCCCCATAACTGCCTCCACACAGTATAATGCCCCCATAACTGCCCTCCACACAGTATAATGCCCCTATAGCTGCCTCCACACAGTATAATGCCCCCATAACTGCCTCCACCCCATATAATGCCCCCATAACTGCCTCCACACAGTATAATGCCCCCATAACTGCCCTCCACACAGTATAATGCCCCCATAACTGCCTCCACGCAGTATAATGCCCCTATAACTGCCTCCACACAGTATAATGTCCCCATAACTTCCCTCCACACAGTATAATGCCCCCATAACTGCCTCCACACAGTATAATGCCCCCATAACTGCCTCCACACAGTATAATGCCCCCATAACTGCCTCCACACAGTATAATGCCCCCATAACTGCCCTCCACACAGTATAATGCCCCCATAACTGCCTCCACGCAGTATAATGCCCCTATAACTGCCTCCACACAGTATAATGTCCCCATAACTTCCCTCCACACAGTATAATGCCCCCATAACTGCCTCCACACAGTATAATGCCCCCATAACTGCCTCCACACAGTATAATGCCCCCATAACTACCTCCACAGTATAATGCCCCCATAACTGCCTCCACACAGTATAATGCCCCCATAACTGCCCTCCACCCCGTATAATGCCCCCATAACTGCCTCCACACAGTATAATGCCCCCATAACTGCCTCCACCCCGTATAATGCCCCCATAACTGCCCTCCACACAGTATAATTCCCCCATAACTGCCCTCCACACAGTATAATGCCCCAATAACTGCCTCCACACAGTATAATGCCCCCATAACTGCCCTCCACCCCGTATAATGCCCCCATAACTGCCTCCACACAGTATAATGCCCCCATAACTGCCTCCATCCCGTATAATGCCCCCATAACTGCCCTCCACACAGTATAATGCCCCCATAACTGCCTCCACACAGTATAATGCCCCCATAACTGCCTGCACACAGTATAATGCCCCCATAACTGCCTCCACACAGTATAATGCCCCCATAGCTGCCTCCACACAGTATAATGTCCCCATAACTGCCTCCACACAGTATAATGCCCCCATAACTGCCCTCCACCCCGTATAATGACCCCATAACTGCCTCCACACAGTATATCCCCCCATAGCTGCCTCCACACAGTATAATGTCCCCATAACTGCCTCCACACAGTATAATGCCCCCATAACTGCCCTCCACACAGTATAATGCCCCTATAACTGCCCTCCACACAGTATAATGCCCCCTTAACTGCCCTCCACACAGTATAATGCCCCCATAACTGCCCTGCACACAGTATAATGCCCCCATAACTGCCTCCACACAGTATAATGCCCCCATAACTGCCTCCACACAGTATAATGCCCCCATAACTGCCTCCACACATTATAATGCCCCCATAACTGCCTCCACACAGTATAATGCCCCCATAACTGCCTCCACACAGTATAATGCCCCCATAACTGCCTCCACACAGTATAATGCCCCCATAACTGCCTCCACACAGTATAATGCCCCCATAACTGCCTCCACACAGTATAATGCCCCCATAACTGCCTCCACACATTATAATGCCCCCATAACTGCCTCCACACAGTATAATGCCCCCATAACTGCCCTCCACACAGTATAATGCCCCCATAACTGCCTCCACACAGTATAATGCCCCCATAACTGCCCTCCACACAGTATAATGCCCCCATAACTGCCCTCCACACAGTATAATGACCCCATAGCTGCCCTCCACACAGTATAATGCCCCCATAACTGCCCTCCACACAGTATAATGCCCCCATAACTGCCTCTACACAGTATAATGACCCCATAGCTGCCCTCCACACAGTATAATGCCCCCATAACTGCCCTCCACACAGTATAATGCCCCCATAACTGCCTCCACACAGTATAATGTCCCCATAACTGCCTCCACACAGTATAATGTCCCCATAACTGCCTCCACACAGTATAATGGCCCCCATAACTGCCCTCCACCCCGTATAATGGCCCCCATAACTACCCTCCACCCCGTATAATGTCCCCATAACTGCCTCCACACAGTATAATGTCCCCACAACTGCCTCCACACAGTATAATGCCCCCATAACTGCCTCCACACAGTATAATGTCCCCATAGCTGCCTCCACACAGTATAATGCCCCATAACTGCCTCCACACAGTATAATGTCCCCATAACTGCCCTCCACACTGTATAATGCCCCCATAACTGCCTCCACACAGTATAATGCCCCCATAACTACCTCCACACAGTATAATGTCCCCATAACTGCCCTCCACACTGTATAATGCCCCCATAACTGCCTCCACACAGTATAATGCCCCCATAACTGCCTGCACACAGTATAATGCCCCCATAACTGCCTCCACACAGTATAATGCCCCCATAACTGCCTCCACACAGTATAATGCCCCCATAACTGCCCTCCACCCCGTATAATGACCCCATAACTGCCTCCACACAGTATAATGCCCCCATAGCTGCCTCCACACAGTATAATGTCCCCATAACTGCCTCCACACAGTATAATGCCCCCATAACTGCCCTCCACACAGTATAATGCCCCCATAACTGCCCTCCACACAGTATAATGCCCCCATAACTGCCCTCCACACAGTATAATGCCCCCATAACTGCCCTGCACACAGTATAATGCCCCCATAACTGCCCTCCACACAGTATAATGCCCCCATAACTGCCTCCACACAGTATAATGCCCCCATAACTGCCCTCCACACAGTATAATGCCCCCATAACTGCCCTCCACACAGTATAATGACCCCATAGCTGCCCTCCACACAGTATAATGCCCCCATAACTGCCCTCCACACAGTATAATGCCCCCATAACTGCCTCCACACAGTATAATGACCCCATAGCTGCCCTCCACACAGTATAATGCCCCCATAACTGCCCTCCACACAGTATAATGCCCCCATAACTGCCTCCACACAGTATAATGCCCCCATAACTGCCCTCCACACAGTATAATGCCCCCATAACTGCCTCCACACAGTATAATGCCCCCATAACTGCCTCCACACAGTATAATTCCCCCACAGCTGCTCCCAATAGTGCCTGATAAAAATAATATTCGACATACTCACCTGACCCCGTTCCAATGAGGAGTGGGGGAGATCCCTGTGGTCTGTGCGGCACAGCGAGATGACGTCACTGCCTCGCGTCCAGCGATAAATAGTGAATGGTAGAGCAGGGATCTTACGGCTCCCTGCTCTACCATTCTGTTTAGCTGTATCTGCGTCCTGAAGATGTAGATACAGTTTAAACCGGGAAAAACTAATTGATAAAACCGAAATTCCCAAGATGACGTCGATTTATTGTGCTGAATTTTGATTTTGATTTATTTTTTGGTTGCCCAGCTCAAGACCCTCTAACCCAAGAAGAAAACATAAAGTTGTAGACCACGGCCAAAGGACCGGCGGGGTGAAAGCTGACACGTCCAATCCCTCTTTCCCTGACGCTTTTCTTGGGGGGCAGTCCGCTATACGCATATATAGCACATTGGCCGGTGCGGACGTCTTTACTCCGGTGTATGGCCGGCTATAGTGAGCGGCTTCCTACACTCTGCCCCTTGTCCGGTTATCTGTGGAGTTGTACGGACTCAAAGTCTTCACAGCGGAGTTCCCCTTTAGGTCAGGAGAGCAGACGTTCCCTCTGGTCAGATGTGAGGTTCTCCCTCAGCAGCAAGAGACTTAGGATGACGTCTTCCTATTACAGTCCATTCCTGGGGGGTTCTTTACCGTCTCCATAGTCCCGCAGGGACCTTCTAATATCCTGTAACGTTTCTCCGGGGTTGGAGGACTACGATATCTGCCGGGGTCATTCGGGTGCGGTGACCAGTGTGCGACCAGAAGTAATAACTGTTCAGATGGATGGAGCCTGACGTGGACAGATGACAGAGCAGCGGCGCCGTTGTGTGCGGCCCCCAATCATCAGGACGAAAACTGTCTTGTCTTCTGATGGATGTTTTTTTGTTAGGGAATGTTCACACGCAGAATCAAAAACGTCTGGAAATTACGGAGCTGGTTTCAGAGAACACGCCTCTGATTTTCAGCCGCTGAGGGAATGTTCACACGCAGAGTTTTCAGGCGTATTTAGCTAATCGTAAAAACGCCTCAAAATACACCTGGGAAACGGTAGCTCAGCGCCTACAAACATCTGCCCATTGAATTCAATGGGAAAAGCTGTATTTTGTTCAGACAGGGTGTTTTTAAAAAAAATGCCTAAAAAAACGCCCTGTGAGGGGTATGTTTACACGCAAAGTAAAAAAACGGCTGAAAATGATGGAGCTGTGTTCAGAGAAAGCAGCCTTTTCGGCTGTTTTTGAAGCTGAAAAAGTGTTTTTCTGAGCCGTTTTTCCATTGACGCTATGAAAAACAGCTCCAAAAACGTCTCAAAAAGTGGCATAAGGGCGTTATTCTCCGCGCCGTTTCCCTTTGAATTCAATGGGCAGATGTTTGTAGGCGTTTACCGTTTTTTCAGGCGTATTTTGAGCCGTTTACCCCCCAGAAATACACCTGAAAACTCCGCGTGTGAACATACCTTAAAAATAAGGAGCGTGTCACTTCCTGAGCTATTTTTGGAGCTGTTTTTTTATTATCTCAATAGAAAAACCGCTCCAAAAATGCATAAAAAACGCTTGATGCATATAAAACAGCTGAAAATCAGAGGCTTTCCCTTGAAAACATCTCCGTATTTTACAGCCGTTTTTTGTTTCCCGTGTGAACATAGCCTGACACAGTAAAAACGGCTCAAGAGGTGACATGCTCCTTTTTACGGGGCGTTTTTTAGGTGCTGGTTTTTAAAACAGCGGTGTAAAAGAACGCCCTGTCTGAACGAAACACAGTTTTTCCCAATAGGCAGATGTTTGTAGGCGTTCAGCTACCGGTTTTTCACGCGTGTTTTGAGGCGTTTATGCCCCGAAATACGCCTGAAAACACAGCGTGTGAACATACCCTTAGTCAAAAACGGCGGAGTTGTTTTTGAAGCTGAAAAAGGTTTTTTTTGCAGCCGTTTTTCCATTGACGCTATGAAAAACAGCTCCAAAAAACGTCTCAAGAAGTGACATGCTCCTTCTTTTACGCGCCGTTTTTCACATTGAATTCAGCTAGCTTTTTTGCAGGCGAATTTCGGGGAGTTTACGCTAAGGGTATGTTCACGCGCAGTGACCAGAAACGTCTGAAAATACGGAGCTGTCTTCAGGCGAAAACAGCTCCTTATTTTCAGACGTTTTTTACATCTGTTTTTTCAATGGAGTCAATGGAGCTCCAAAAACGTCCCAAGAAGTGACATGCACTTCTTTTGACGAGCCGTCATTTTACGCGCCGTATTTTGACAGCGACGCGTAAAATAAAGGATCGTGGGAACAGAACATCGTAAAACCCATTGAAAGCAATGGGCAGATGTTTGTAGGCGTATTCGGGGCGTTCTTTCAGGCGTAATTCGAGGCGTAAAATTACGTCTGAAACCACTGCGTGTGAACATACCCTTATACCCTTAGGCCGGGTTCGTACTGAGTTTTTTGACGATTTTTTGATGCGGAAACCGCGCCGCAAAACTTGCCAAAAACCGTCCGAAAATGCCTCCCATTGATTTCAATGGGAGGCGGAGGCGGTTTTCTCCCGCGAGCAGTAAATCCGGCTCGCAGGAGAAAGAAGGGACATGCCCTATCTTTGCTCGACTACGCCTCTGACCTCCCATTGACATCAATGGGAGCGATAGAAAGCGGATTTGGCGGCGTTTTATGCCCCCGTTGCTCAATGGCCGCGTGCGAAAAACGCTGCGAAAATCGGCGTGCAGGGAGAGAAAAATCTGCCTCAAACGTCCAAACGGAATTTTGAGGCAGATTTTCCGCCTGCCAAAAACGTATGTTCACACGCAGTGGTTTCAGACGTAATTCGGGCGTTTTACGCCTCTAATTACGCCTGAAAGTACGGCTCCATTGCGCCTACAAACATCTGCCCATTGCTTGCAATGGGAATTACGATGTTCTGTTCCCACGAGCCTTTATTTTATGCGTCGCTGTCAAAATACAGCGCGTAAAATGACGGCTCGTCAAAAGAAGTGCAGGACACTTCTTGTTTTTGGAGGCGTTTTCCATTGACTCCATTGAAAAACAGCTCCAAAAACGGCCGTAAAAAACGCAGTGAAAATAAGGGACTGTTTTCGCCTGGAAACAGCTCCGTATTTTCAGACGTTTCTGGTCACTGCGTGTGAACATACCCTTAGGAGGTTCCATCAGGACCTAACCAGCAATGAGTGGAAGTTAAAATTCACTGATCTTGAGCGATATGCTATATATATATATATATATATATATATATATATATATATATATGGAGTTTCAGACTCTAGTCACATCCAAAGCTGCATTCAGGGTTCTGCTTTGTATTCTGGTAGATGTCGTTTTTCTCTATCAGGCTACAGTTTGTCTCCTGAAATGCACCACCGAGAGATAACAGAAAGCCAGCAGACTTTTGAATGCAGCTCTGGATGTGACTGGAGTATGTATAAGTCAAGATGTTATTCAAGGTCAGGAGGACGGACAGGAGGAAGAAGCGCAGATTTCTGGGAAAGTATAAGTTTTTTTTTCTGAGGTGTGTGAAGGATGGTTTATTTGCTTATATTCTCTATATGAAATTACGTTATGAATTATCAAGCAGGAGGCCGAATTACTAAGATATGTATTATGTGAAAGTGATGATAATGTTTAAATGATTTAGTTTCGTGCAGCAGCGTCTTGTCTGGAGTTCCCATCTTGTCTGGAGTTCCCATCTTGGTTCTTTTGTAGTGAATAGGAAAGTCATTGTTGATTTCGTATGTTTTATCTTTGACCTTGGTTCCCATGCAAAGTTTGTGAGGGAAGGTCTCCCCCCCCCCCCCCATCTCCACGAGAACATTCTGCCCAAGAGAGATAAGGCCACCTGCAAACCTAATGTGTGAAGAATTATAATGATGTTTCTGGGATGTATTTTATTGTATGCTCTTTACTGAATAACAAATATTGTCACATTGTCTCTGATTGGTTAACCTCAAGCCAACACCCCTTCTGAATTTCAGTATTACAGTTTGAGCTTGGAAATAAATCCTTCAGAGGAGCATTTTGAGCATATCAGCAGCGTCTGTGTGTTTTCTTCTCCTCTCTCGATATATATCGGTGAAATATCCTAATTAGGATACTGAATAATGGGGCCTGGCCTGAGAGTCTGTTTGGACTCGTATAAATTTCAGTCTAATATATTTTGAGCCGTTGATTTCCACGACCGTAATGGTGCCGAAACCCGGGAGATTGCGCGTCTGATAAGCTGTCACTGGAGAGGTCTGGCTTTGCATCTGTGAATTACAAAAAAACCGCGGTAGGTAAGGAGCTTATTCTTACACCATTCACACATGTATTGCGTAAGCCTTGGAATCTAGCTGTCATGACGTCACATCTTCTGGACGGGGCCCCCTTATTCAGCAGTGGGTTGAAAGATGGGTCCAAAAAGGTATGTTGAAGCTTTTTGTGTGATGAGGGATTGCAGGTGTGTACGTGATCTTAAACTGTTGATATGAAAGACATGGGAGAATTTTTGGCAGCAATTACATTGTTAACCAGAAAAAATTGTGAGAAGTGTAAGACCTCCGCCTTTGGAATGCAGTGACGTACCGAATGACGGAGAGAAGTCGTAACTCACATGTGAAGTATTTGAAATGAAAAGATTGTAGTCTGGACTGTGAGGAAAAAACAAAACTTGTGCTTGCTGCTCTGTTGTAGCGTAATTTGTTATTTAGTTGTGTAAAATTGTTGAGGATTAATAGTTGTTCTGTTACCCGTTTGTCTGGGATTATAGTTGGGAGGTAATGGACTGTCTGTAGGTGAGAGGAAAGTTGAATAGTTGTGAGTAATATCCTGTAGTACCACAGGGGCTTCAATGGTTAAGTCCTGATAATGGAGAATCCAGTGCAACAGGGAAAACTTTGAATACTGTATTAGAAAATTATTTATATGTTCCTAACTCACTGCCAGCCAGTGATATTGTGTGTAAGGGTTCATAAACCAGTTGTATGCATTGCCAGACTGGCATAAGGTGGGAATCAGTACAGACTGATTTCTAGCACATGATAATCCGGCATATACACTTTGATGTAAAATAACATCCAAGTAATTAAGTCTGTAGTAGTATAACATCAGACCGCTGGATTGAATACCGTTGTAATATAACATCCTGTATTCAATGAATGACCCTGACACTTACCCCAGGTGCCACCTGTGTCGTAGTAGTAATTACAGTGAAGAACATTGGTATTGGCTCAGACCCAGAGCCCGTAAAGAAATTATCACCAACATACATAACAGCCCCCTAAACTACAACCCATAGAGTGAACGGCTGAGCGGGGAGGATAATATATATATGTTACCAAATATAATTTGCATGTGAAACCATTGCAAAGTGCTAGAGGAAAGAGTTTATGATATATGCTACATCACGGGCTGTATGAACCGAAAGACACACCCCGGCAGCAAGTGTTCTGCATAAGTGAAGTGTTACCAACTCCTGCTTGAATCAATGGAGGTTCATGAATGTCGATTGTGTTGAAGAATTTGCTCTTGTAATTGTTGATTGGCAGCATTTTGTCTGTTCTTGATGTTCAATCCCGTGAGGGATCAGAGGATCCTACTGCTAGAATGTCTGGAGGAACGACTTTTGATATCGTATTGGTAAGACAGTCTAGGAGATAGACTGGTCTGAGATATCTGTCGGCAAACGTGGCGTGGCCTGTTTGCCTGGAGGTGGGGGATTTACCGGATATCACCCTACTGCTCTCCGACCATGGGGTCTGGAGAAAGTTGGACAAAGATGCTTTGGGGCACTGGTCCCGGCCAACATTAGAATGAGCAAAAGGAGCTGGGGCTTTAATTGTAAAGTAAGTGATTACAGGTGGTTACAAGTAAGATGATGTGAGAAAGAACAATTTAAATACAGGTGTAAATTTTCATTGGAAGAGTGAAGAAAACGGAGCAGCCAGGTACATTGCAGTGACTAATGTGGGTCAGAACGGGGGGAGTGTAATGTGAACAGGTGTGATGTATGAGACATCTGTGTGATGTGTGTAATGTAACATGTGTGATGTGATGTGACATCTGTGTGATGTGTGATACATGTGTGATGTGATGTGACATCTGTGTGATGTGTGTAATGTAACATGTGTGATGTGATGAGACATCTGTGTGATGTGTGTAATGTAACATGTGTGATGTGATGTGACATCTGTGTGATGTGTGTAATGTAACATGTCTGAAGTTTGAAACTAGTGGCCACAATAAAGCAGATCTATATTGTATGTTCTTATCTTTAACAGCAGTAACGTCTAAAATTCTTAGTGTTTTCTGTATGGGGTTAAAATCAGTTCCTCTCTGTGTAATGGAATGTTTCTTATCTTCGCGCACGCGCAGTCGTCTGTAACTACACCAAGCGAGAAAAATATTACAGCCGGCTGGATCTGTTTGTAGAAAGATAAAAGCTGTACTGCAGATTAATGTGTTATGATGTGATAAGATTTAATGTTGGAATGTTTTGATGTTAATTCAAATGTATTAAACTACAGATATTGTGAGACACGGGGTCTTGAGAATGTATGTGCCCCCTCTGTTCCCTATTTTTATATACAGTTTATTGGTTTGCAGTTATTAATATTACCAGATATAATATTTTCCGTTTTATTGAATAACTAATTACAATTGTTTTGTTTTTGTTTTCACACATGAGGCGCGTGCTATGGGGCTGCCTAAATGTTATTTTTGGAAAATGTGAAATGTTTTACAGGTAAATGGTTGAAAGTCATTTTTGTTCCAGGCTGTTGTGTATTACAGGGGGTTAAATTAGTGCCCCCCAGATAGAGTGCCAGACCTTATTATGTTGACATGTAGTTTTGAACTCTGCTACATTACTTTCGCAGAGTCCAAATAGGAGGGAATGGTGAAGGGACTGATCAGGTAGTTTTGTTTTGTGTTTTATTTTGTTTTGAATTAATGAATTTGGTTCTAGGAGGTCTACAAAATGTGTATGAGCTTCAAGGAGTAACCCAGATTAAATGTGTATGACAGTAACCTACATTTTGAGGTTTTTCTGTATAGATGGTTCCAGATCTTTCCAGAACGGTGAATATGGCACTGGTGTTCTGTGGTCTCCACCCAATATGAGGTATTGTGTAAAAGACCATCCCCCTCCAGCAAATTTACACAGGAGGCAGAGGTGACGTCACTCACAGATGAGTCTTTACAGATTTAGATGGGGAGAAGGCAAAACAAAAAAATTGTCT
Source organism: Rhinoderma darwinii (assembly GCF_050947455.1). Taxonomy (NCBI): domain Eukaryota; kingdom Metazoa; phylum Chordata; class Amphibia; order Anura; family Rhinodermatidae; genus Rhinoderma; species Rhinoderma darwinii. The sequence goes on from NC_134687.1 coordinate 4,974,382, forward strand.
GAATATTGTTTCTTTTATGCCAGATTTCAGTAACATATTTTGTCTGTTTTTGTATTAATCAGGTATTTACAGGACCTGGTGGGTGGGATTTACAAGTGTTCTGGATCATCAGATGAATGTGGAAAAATAAAACTCCATCCTTTTGAAATGTTCTATCTATATGTGACATGGGTTTCCAATGTAAATTTGTAATGTAGACATACTTCATCATATACAGTATGTGTAGAACAGGATACGAGGCACAAGGTAAATTACCCAGAAACCACTCTCACCTTCTTGTTCATCTCAAGGAGCGGAGCTGGAGGTGCTCGCTGAGGCTTGTAACCTGGCAGAAGGTAAGACGGCCGACATTTACACTGACTCTAGGTACGCTTTTGGCATCGCCCACAATTATGGGCCCATTGGTAGTAGGAATTTTATTGGATCATCGGGTAAGCCAATTGAGAGAGCGAGAGAAGACAGAACTGACAACAAGGGTATATGCAGCCAGGTATCCGTAAATTGGCTTGTCCCTGGATACAATAATGCCACCACTAGGTTTGTAGCAGCCGGCATGATGTGCGCACGGCATGACATAGGTAAAAAAGCAAAGGTACCTATGAAAAGTGCAGCCCGGCCAGATTAACAGTCCCAGCGACTGCAGAACATACAACTACCCGAGGTAGAAGTGTATGACGCGGTGCTCGTGTGTGTAGACCTGTTCTCAGGGGGAGCCTGAAGCCCGGCCTGTATCTTCAGGGGAATAGTTTTTATCCCAAGTATTGACCTGGTGTTTGTACAATGATAAGATGTCAGCAGTTCTCCAGTGTTATCCCAAAGTTAGTTTGTTTAATAATTGTATTCAAGAAGTGTTGTGGGAATATTAAATACTGAGGTTAAGTTTATGTAAAGTTCTGGATCAGCCTTAGCATTGGACTATTGTAGGTGTCAGATAAAAGGTACAAAAGCGGAATATTCCCATTTGAAAACATTTTTATTAATTTATTTTTTGTTGTTATTGTGAAAGGAAAATTTTGTGCAGTATATATATATATATGTGTGTGTGTATATATATATATATATATATATATATATAAAGAAGAAAAATGAGTTTGCATGTATCACTTCTAGTTATTGCTCAATGTGAACGTTTGATGTAAAGATGTTATTTGTTAATGTTTTTCTTCAAATTAATTATTTGATAAAGATCAATTAATGTTTATACAATGAAAAAGTTTGTTCTCCACAGGAAGAGTGCAACTGGGAGCGGAAGGCGTGAGAACCAGATTCTAACAGAATGTGGATGGATAGGGGAAGGTGAACCGGTAGCACCCAAGGCACTCTTGATATTACTTGTATTGATGGCGTGACCTCACATATGCCCCAAGACTGCAAGGATCGATTTGGTAAGATCTAATTGCTATGTCCCAGGCTTTACAGCTGATGCTGCTAAATTCTGTTAGAGCTGTTTGATTTGCCTACAGAACAGTCCTGGCAGACCGGTGCCAACCTTATCATACCCGCCTCCCACAAAGAGAACCGACCTTGAGAGGCCTTCCCATGCAATACAAATTAGAGTAAGACAAATTGGTTTGCGACATTTGTCAGATAAAAATGTGGAATCTGTGTATATTTCTGTGAATAGGAGATGTTCCAGGCAATCAGCTCAGATCAAGGTACAAATCCTGCTGGAAAGAGTAACACCAAGTGCAAATGAAATGTACCCAGTAATCACACATCTTCTAGGTGCCATGTCCAGTGGAACAGAGAAGTTTTTCTTATATAAAGGTGTTTGTTTGATTTAGTTTAAGGGCCTGACATTGTTATTGTATGTACTTAGAACAACTTTTATATTACGTAGATGTTATCACCAGATTAGTATTTATTTTAACAATTGACAAGGGTTGGGGGTCCCCGGCAAGTGCCAGTAAATATGAACTAAAAGACTTTTAATACGATGAACTCCATCACTGAGATGCGGCAGGCACAGCCGGAGCCAGTACAACGCGTTTGTCATTAACCGACGGCAGTTTCACAATTCCAAGCAGCCGCCCAGACAAAGTAACTTAACGGAGGAAGAGGACAGATGCGGAGGGTTTGTGGTAGTCACAATAAAACTCCACTAATCCGCCTACGTGGGATCTCACCCCAGGCTCACAGCATGAGGTGCTGTGTACAGCCTGGTGACGTAAACTAAAAGAGACGGTGTCTGACAGATGAGAAGGACCAAACCAAGTCCTGATGACATCAGCAAAGTTCAAAGTAAAGACCAAAGACCTGAGTGAATCCGTCAGCAGTATCAAGTGTTCTAATCAGAAGACAGGAGAAGAAGAGGACGATGATGTACAGGACTTGTCAATACACTGGTGGGACCCCATACCCAAACCGGACATTGCTGATGGCATCATATTAGTTGTGGCGCTATTGATATATTGTTTGAGTTTCATAATCATAATATATAATTTCTGTAATTTAATATGAGAAAAAGGGGGGTTTGTGAAGGATGGTTTATTTGCTTATATTCTCTGTATGAAATTACGTTATGAATTATCAAGCAGGATGCCGAATTACTAAGATATGTATTATGTGAAAGTGATGATAATGTTTAAATGATTTCGTTTCGTGCAGCAGCGTCTTGTCTGGAGTTCCCATCTTGGTTCTTTTGTAGTGAATAGGAAAGTCATTGTTCCTTTAATACAAGTAATGTTGATTTCGTATGTTTTATCTTTGACCTTGGTTCCCATGCGAAGTTTGTAGAGAATGGACCGGGAGTAAGAAGGGAGGGTGGCAAGTATGCGAGAGGGAAGGTCTCCCCCATCTCCACGAGAATATTCTGTCCAAGAGAGATAAGGCCACCTGCAAACCTAATGTGTGAAGAATTATAATGATTTATCTGGGATGTATTTTATTGTATGCTTTTTACTGAATAACAAATAGTCACATTGTCTCTGATTGGTTAACCTCAAGCCTACACCCCTTTCTGAATTTCAGTTTAACAGTTTGAGCTTGGTAATAAATCCTTCAGAGGAGTATTTTGAGCATATCAGCAGCGTCTGTGTGTTTTCTTCTCCTCTCTCGATATATATCGGTGAAATATCCTAATTAGGATACTGAATAATGGAGCCTGGCCTTGAGAGTCTGTTTGGACTCGTATAAATTTCAGTCTAATATATTTTGAGCCGTTGATTTTCACGACAGGTGCATTTTTAGTGGTGGAATCGCAGCTTTTCCGCCACAAAAATCAGATCTGCTGCTATTTTTTTGCAGGTTTTACCTCCCTATTTTCCGCAACGACATCCGTTGCGGAGAATCCTCAGTATTTGCGCTACATGTGAATATCACATCTGTTGGCTCTGATGGATAAAGTCATATACAGTGAAGGAAATAAGTATTTGATCCCTTGCTGATTTTGTAAATTTGCCCACTGTCAAAGACATGAACAGTCTAGAAATAAGTATTTGATCCCCGACCAACCATTAAGAGTTCAGCCTCCTCCAGACCAGTTACACGCTCCAAATCAACTTGGTGCCGGCATTATAGACAGCTCTTACATGGTCACCTGTATAAAAGACTCCTGTCCACAGACTCAATGAATCAGTCTGACTCTAACCTCTACAACATGGGCAAGACCAAAGAGCTTTCTAAGGATGTCAGGGACAAGATCATAGACCTGCACAAGGCTGGAATGGGCTACAAAACCATAAGTAAGACGCTGGGTGAGAAGGAGACAACTGTTGGTGCAATAGTAAGAAAATGGAAGACATACAAAATGACTGTCAATCGACATCGATCTGGGGCTCCATGCAAAATCTCACCTCGTGGGGTATCCTTGATCCTGAGGAAGGTGAGAGCTCAGCCGAAAACTACACGGGGGGAACTTGTTAATGATCTCAAGGCAGCTGGGACCACAGTCACCAAGAAAACCATTGGTAACACATTACGCCGTAATGGATTAAAATCCTGCAGTGCCCGCAAGGTCCCCCTGCTCAAGAAGGCACATGTACAGGCCCGTCTGAAGTTTGCAAATGAACATCTGGATGATTCTGAGAGTGATTGGGAGAAGGTGCTGTGGTCAGATGAGACTAAAATTTAGCTCTTTGGCATTAACTCAACTCGCCGTGTTTGGAGGAAGAGAAATGCTGCCTATGACCAAAAGAACACCGTCCCCACTGTCAAGCATGGAGGTGGAAACATTATGTTTTGGGGGTGTTTCTCTGCTAAGGGCACAGGACTACTTCACCGCATCAATGGGAGAATGGATGGAGCCATGTACCGTCAAATCCTGAGTGACAACCTCCTTACCTCCACCAGGACATTAAAAATGGCTCGTGGCTGGGTCTTCCAGCACGACAATGACCCGAAACATACAGCCAAGGCAACAAAGGAGTGGCCCAAAAAGAAGCACATTAAGGTCATGGAGTGGCCTAGCCAGTCTCCAGACCTTAATCCCATCGAAAACTTATGGAGGGAGCTGAAGATCCGAGTTGCCAAGCGACAGCCTCGAAATCTTAATAATTTACAGATGATCTGCAAAGAGGTGTGGGCCAAAATTCCATCTAACATGTGTGCAAACCTCATCATCAACTACAAAAAATGTCTGACTGCTGTGCTTGCCAACAAGGGTTTTGCCACCAAGTATTTAGTCTTGTTTGCCAAAGGGATCAAATACTTATATCTCTGTGTACAATGCAAATAAATATAAATAATTTTGACAATGTGATTTTCTTTTTTTTTTTTTTTATATATAATCTATCTCTCACTGGTAAAATTAACCTAGCCTAAAAATTCTAGACTGTTCATGTCTTTGACGGTGGGCAAACTTACAAAATCAGCAAGGGATCAAATACTTATTTCCTTCACTGTATGTGGGTGTATTAGATATATTAATATATTAAGACTCTGCATATATACTAACATGTTGTATACAGTGTGCAGCCATCACATCCAGAATGAAAACCTCCATGCTTTACACTGCTGGCTGCATAGACACAGCTATGGGTAAGATGATCCGTCTTCTTCATGCTTTTGGTGTGATATAATTGCGGGTTCTCAGGTTATGGGGTGCTGGGGATTCAGAGTTTCCTCTCCTATTTCCAGCCGGTTCTCGATAGCGCAGGATCGGGTCGGACGCGGTGTCCTCAGTTTCTTCCTTGTTCCGGAGGAGGATAAATAAAAACGTGTCTGTTCTATTTCATGCAGAATAATGAGACTCAACTTGACGACACGATGTTCCCGACCGCGGCTTCTGTGTGCGAAATATTTATCTCTTGTGAACGATCATCTGTCATATAATAACCAGGGAAATAAAACTCTGACACCTCAATTATAAGTGTATAATGTACAGGAGGTGATTATATGTGTATAATGTACAGGAGGTGATTATAAGTGTATAATGTACAGGAGGTACATTATACACTTATAAGTGTATAATGTACAGGAGGTGATTATATGTGTATAATGTACAGGAGGTGATTATAAGTGTATAATGTACCGGAGGTGATTATAAGTGTATAATGTACAGGAGGTGATTATAAGTGTATAATGTACAGGAGGTGATTATAAGTGTATAATGTGCAGGAGGTTATTATAGGTATATAATGTACAGGAGGTGATTATAGGTGTATAATGTACAGGAGGTGATTATAAGTGTATAATGTGCAGGAGGTTATTATAAGTGTATAATGTACAGGAGGTGATTATAGGTGTATAATGTACAGGAGGTGATTAGAAGTGTATAATGTACAGGAGGTGATTATAAATGTATAATGTACAGGAGGTGATTATAGGTGTATAATGTACAGGAGGTGATTATAAATGTATAATGTACAGGAGGTGATTATAGGTGTATAATGTACAGGAAGTGATTATAAGTATATAATGTACAGGAGGTGATTATAAGTGTATAATGTACAGGAGGTGATTATAGGTGTATAATGTACAGGAGGTGATTATAAGTGTATAATGTACAGGAGGTGATTATAGGTGTATAATATACAGGAGGTGATTATATGTGTATAATGTACAGGAGGTGATTATAGGTGTATAATGTACAGGAGGTGATTATAAGTGTATAATGTACAGGAGGTGATTATAAGTGTATAATGTACAGGAGGTGATTATAAGTGTATAATGTACAGGAGGTGATTATAAGTTTATAATGTACAGGAGGTGATTATAAGTGTATAATGTACAGGAGGTGATTATAAGTGTATAATGTACAGGAGGTGATTATAAGTATATAATGTACAGGAGGTGATTATAAGTGTATAATTTACAGGAGGTGATTATAAGTGTATAATGTACAGGAGGTGATTATAGGTGTATAATGTACAGGAGGTGATTATAAGTGTATAATGTACAGGAGGTGATTATAAATGTATAATGTACAGGAGGTATTTATAAGTGTATAATGTACAGGAGGTGATTATAGGTGTATAATGTACAGGAGGTGATTATAGGTGTATAATGTACAGGAGGTGATTATAAGTGTATAATGTACAGGAGGTGATTATAAGTGTATAATGTACAGGAGGTGATTATAGGTGTATAATGTACAGGAGGTGATTATAAGTATATAATGTACAGGAGGTGATTATAAGTGTATAATGTACAGGAGGTGATTATAAGTGTATAATGTTCAGGAGGTGATTATAAGTATATAATGTACAGGAGGTGATTAAGTGTATAATGGACAGGAGGTGATTATAAGTATATAATGTACAGGAGGTGATTATAGGTGTATAATGTACAGGAGGTGATTAGAAGTTTATAATGTACAGGAGGTGAGTATAAGTGTATAATGTACCGGAGGTGATTATAAGTGTATAATGTACAGGAGGTGATTAGAAGTTTATAATGTACAGGAGGTGAGTATAAGTGTATAATGTACAGGAGGTGATTATAAGTGTATAATGTACAGGAGGTGATTATAAGTGTATAATGTACAGGAGGTGATTATAAGCGTATAATGTACAGGAGGTGATTATAAGTGTATAATGTACAGGAGGTGATTATAGGTGTATAATGTACAGGAGGTGATTCAGTATGAAGGTGTGGCCGGGGTGGGGTGCATTGTCCTCTCACTATCGTGTTTTGGCCTCTGTTCACATCATGTTTGAGGCTTCCATCTCATGTATACATTATGTCAGGAGGATTTCCCGTATCTACAGTCAAGTTATTCCACCGCTCAGGTGTAAAGTGGCATGTGTCACCTATAGGCTTCCATAGAAAGAAAATATCATACTGCAGTCTACTACTTTATTTTTTTTGAGGATGACTTTTAATTAGACTAAGCGAGAAAATATTAAAACAAGGAATACCAACATATAATGGCTTATTTCCCGATAGTAGTCGCTGCTGTCATCCTGCAGGTCAATAGGGCAGTGTGGATACGTTGAGCGTATGTATTGGGTTATTTACCTGCACATATGCTTAAACGTATCATCAGTGTCCTGTGTATCTAATCCTACAATGTGTGATACTGTCTGCTGAGCTGTGTATCTAATCCTATAATGTGTGATACTGTCTGCTGAGCCATGTATCTAATCCTATCACATGTGATACTGTCTGAGCTATGTATCTAATCCTATCATTTGTGATATGGTCTGCTGAGCTGTGTATTTAATCCTATCATGTGTGATACTGTCTGCTGAGCTGTGTATCTAATCCTATCATGTGTGATACTGTCTGCTGAGCTGTGTGTCTAATCCTATCATGTGTGATACTGTCTGCTGAGCCACTGTATCTAATCCTATCATGTGTGATACTGTCTGCTGAGCTGTGTATCTAATCCTATCATGTGTGATACTGTCTGCTGAGCTGTGTATCTAATCCTATCATGTGTGATACTGTCTGCTGAGCTGTGTGTCTAATCCTATCATGTGTGATACTGTCTGCTGAGCTGTGTGTCTAATCCAAACATGTGTGATACTCTCTGCTGAGCTGTGTATCTAATCCTATCATGTGTGATACTGTCTACTGAGCTGTGTATCTAATCCTATCATGTGTGATACTGTCTGCTGGGCCCTGTATCTAATCCTATCATTTGTGATACGGTCTGCTGAGCGGTGTATCTAATCCTATTGTAAAGTCCGTGGTCGCTGATCACGAACTCCTTCCATCCAGTCGATGCCCTTCTCTCCAGAGATGTCTGCACATACGGCCGTCTTGTTCCACAGTGACCACCAGGGTGCGCTTGCGAGCTCAGTCCAGACTTAAGAAGCCAGAGCGCACGCATGTGGGAGATTGAGCTGATTGCTCCCAGAGCACCCTGGGCTATAAGAAGGTCTCAGCCCCATCCTCCCACGCCTGAGCGTTGTTGTCGTATCCTAAATTTATTTGCAAATGGTCCCCTGTTGTTTCCGGTAACCTGTATCCTGATCTGGTGCTGTGCTGTACACCACGCCTGTCCTCCTACTCCACGCCTGACGTCTACCTGCTGCCTAGTCACAGCCAAGCCTGCCTTTCTACTGTCCGAGCCGCCACAGGTACCATATATGAACTATAGACTCTGACCTGCGCCCTGATGACCAGCTGCCTTACCGCCAAGGCGGTACAGTCCAGTGGGTCCACGAACCCTACGTGACACCTATCATGTGTGATACTGTCTACTGAAGCATTGTATTTAATCCTATCATGTGTGATACTGTCTGCTGAACTGTGTATCTAAGCCCATCATGTGTGATACTGCCTGCTGAGCTGTGTATCTAAGCCCAGCATGTGTGATACTGTCTCCTGAGCTGTGTATCTAAGACCATCATGTGTGATACTGCCTGCTGAGCTGTGTATCTAAGCCAATCATGTGTGATACTGCCTGCTCAGCTGTGTATCTAAGCCCATCATGTGTGATACTGCCTGCTGAGCGGTGTATCTAAGCCCATCATGTGTGATACTGCCTGCTGAGCTGTATATCTAAGCCCATCATGTGTGATATGTTGTCAGGGTGTCTAAATAATTTGATAGTATAGGATCTCTATTTCCCTGTATGGGGGTGAAATTCCGGGGAATATATTTAGTCGCTGATATTACACGGCCCGGGGCTCGTTATACTGTTATAATAGCTGAGCGTGGATCCTCCATGACTCATCACATTTCTGTCCGTCTCAATCATTGTCCGGGATGATGTAGATGATGCTGCCGCTCTGTCTGTGCTCATCTGTTTTATGGGGGCGCGGCTGCTCGTCCTCTGCTAATCACTAACCGGTGTATGTCCCCTAGGGGAAGCTATGGAGAAGCAGTGGTGCCTATAGAGGAGAGGTGGTGCCTATAGAGAAGAGGTGGTGGCTATGGAGAAGAGGTGGTGCCTATGGAGAGGTGGTGGCACCATGGGCATACATAATATAGGGACAGCTCATACAACTGTTTTGGGGGCCCCAGAGACAGAGGTGCTGGATGGGGGGAGTAGTTGTTGGGGCTATATTCGTGTGATGCATCACCGTAGAGTGACAGCCGTCCTATAACTCAGCAGGATGTGCCTCCATTTCTATTACAGTGCGACCCAGGGGTGGGAACGTTGTAGCACCGGAATTATGTATAAGTTGCATTTTGGGAATCAAGCCACTTTACCCACCTGTTGGGTGGCAGAATAAAAAAAAAATGGCCGGTAGCACCCTCACAGTTTGATTTGGTGGGCTCTGTGGTGGGCGCTCTTTGCATCTCTCTTTGTACCGTTATTACCACCTTGGTGATTGAATGACGCACGAGGCTCTAAATACTGGAAGTCTTTCCTACCATTCAGCTGAACTGAAGAATCTGCCGGGAAGAGAAGTGAAACCCCTTCAAGACCAGATGATTTGGACCTACCCCAACCCCTACAGATCCTGAACCAGCAGGGGGCAGCAGTGAGCCGGGAGGTCCTACAACCTGAGAACTAACAAGGACCCGGCTTTGGATGTGACTGGAGTGTAAGACATGATGAGAACTCCGGATCAGTACGTAAAGCACAGGATTCTATAGTCGTATAGACACCGGCCATGTATACAATAGTGGTTTATTTAGTTCCTGGTATACATACATGATATATGAATACTACAAGTAGCACAAGTACAAAAATAAATTCTGAGTACATATTCTTATATAGTTTCCTCATTGAAGCACTGCCATTGGATGGGAAAATTTTGGAGAATGTTGTAGTAAAAATGCCACATTATGACCATTGCTGCCCCGAGGATGAAGGTCTGGATCTATAGGTGACTGATAATGTACTCGGCAGCTTAAGGAGTGTAATGTGGACAGGTAGACCCATAGGAATCAATGTCGGTAACTGAAGAGGTTTCTCGCAAAGTCACTGAAGCCTTAACGAAGGTAAAAATCGGCCAGGACGTGAAGGAATTTATTGGATAAGACCATTGAGGTTCTTGAGATGATCGGATGGCGGCTACCAGGGTTTTACACCGGCCTCCCTGGGAGTGATATACTATGGAGGCCGGCCCTGCCAGGGTTTTACACCGGCCTCCCTGGGAGTGATATACTATGGAGGCCGGCCCTGCCAGGGTTTTACACCGGCCTCCCAGGGAGTGATATACTATGGAGGCCGGCCCTGCCAGGGTTTTACACCGGCCTCCCAGGGAGTGATATACTATGGAGGCCGTCCCTGCCAGGGTTTTACACCGGCCTCCCTGGGAGTGATATACTATGGAGGCCGGCCCTGCTAGGGTTTTACACCGGCCTCCCAGGGAGTGATATACTATGGAGGCCGGCCCTGCCAGTGTTTTACACCGGCCTCCCAGGGAGTGATCTACTATGGAGGCCGGCCCTGCCAGGGTTTTACACCGGCCTCCCTGGGAGTGATATACTATGGAGGCCGGCCCTGCCTGGGTTTTAGGGGTAGAGATGGTCCATGACCAAATGGTAATTTAATTCCCAATTTCAAAAGTTTCCCCCTTCGTTTCCAGATCTGCCTCGCTCCTGGATATAGTTATCATGCCCCATCACCACAGTTCATCTAGAAGTGAGAACTCCTGCATGTAGGGCGTCTGCTTTCAAGAAGGCGGTGGTTGTATCTATGTAAGAGTCTATATATTTAGATTTCTTGGGTTCCTATGTATGGGGTAGTTGCTCCCGTAGGCAGGAGATAGGCATAAAAGAGATGCCAAAGCATTGGTGAGACCATAGAAGAACCAGGGTACATCCATATAGTGGGTGATGGTGTTGTATTGGATTGTTGGTCAACGTGAAAAATCGGTAAGATACCAAGATGGAGTCTTACAGATACTTTGTTTTTTATTTATTATAATGTTTATTTCCATCGCAACCAACGGCCCTTATATAATCATCACCCAAATACACCGTAGGTCGACAGGTCCATGGACAATTGACCATTCATTAAAATTTTTTGGGGTTTTGCAGACAGAAAAATATAGGTTTTAAGGCAAATAAATAGTTCTCCAAAATGTTTTCACATCTGATATAAAAAAAATGAAAGCTCTGCAACCACTACAAGTGTCTTCTGTCCAGTTGTTCATCATCTAGGTGTTGGAGCAAGTGGTTTAAATTAAAAAAGTGGGAACTGGTCAATTATTTGGTCAAATGACAGCTGTCGAGTCAGATTTGGTGGGCACAGTTATGTTGGCACACCCCCATCCACAGTAACGACCTGACAATGCTTTGGAATAGGAAATCTGGGATGTGCTTCATAAATATGGCGCACGCTTGCCAAAAAAGCCCAATATAAAATGTTGCTTCTACCGCAGATCTAATCCAAAAAATGGTGCCAATTTTGAGAATTCTCGATTTCTCTTCGGAGATTGGGATTCTAGAAATGCTAGTCAAGTTCTGGGAGTTGGTGGTCACATGAGTTGTGAGATCTTCCGTTAGTTGGAGAGGAAGTCAATAGCAGCTCGGACAATCTTCGAAGTCTTGACGTCCATGGCTGTGACTTTTATTTCGGTGTCTCCAAACTGCATGCTGGCCTTTATCTCCCGACGAGGGATCTTGCCATTGGTCTCGTTGATGTCTGGCAAGTCCAGGTTGATGGTCCCGCACTTCCTGACGCCGGGATCGGTGATGTACACCACGTCGTCGCTGGAGGAACAGTAAATGTTGATGATGATTTTGCGTTGGCCGAGTCGTGCCGGGCAGTAGCTTCTCTGCACAATATCTCCGAGGGCCACTGACTGGTCCACGGACACAAACTTATCGAAGATGTCGGTGCACCAGTTCTTTTCTTCTTTCACAAGGAGCTTCTCTTTCGGGTGTTTGTCTTCCACAAACTTGTTAAGGACACCGACCCCGTAAGTGAGAGGAGAACGCCTGACTCTCACGATTGTCGGGTCTAGGCCAAACAGGACGGCTCCTTTGAGTATTGTCAGACCAACGTCTTGAGGGATGATGACCCGGCAGACTTCACTGAAAGCCGACTGGACAGCATTCTGCAACATGGGAGATTCTGCAAAGCCGCCCACCAGGAACAGGTACTTGATGCCCTTCACCTCAGGTTTGTTGATGAGATCTCCTGCAAAGAAGAAGATGAGATCAGTGCCACCTCATGATAAAGGGCTGGGGTGCTACGTATGTGCTGCACCTCGTTCTCCCACAGTCATGACTTGGGCAGGGTTGCCAACCGTCCGTAAATTTACGGACAGTCCGCAAAAATGGGTTGTTTTTTTCTGCCGTCCGTAGCGTCCAGCAGAAAAAAATCGCCGTCCGGGATTTTTCAGCAGTCTCCCGGAACTTGCATGCGCCAAAATGTACATGCGCAGTGCAAAGGAATAGTAGGCCGTGGAGTGAGGTTGGTGCCGGGAGTGGACCAATCCAGTCACCTGACATGAGGTCAGGTGACTGCACTGGTCCAGTCCTGTGTCGTCATCGACCCCATTCAAAAGTGATCGTTCGCCGCGTTGTCAGGAGGAGCGGAGAGTGGTAGCGGTAGACCTCCGCTCTGTTTGCACTAAGTACAAGGGAAGGGGGGGGATGTTCGGAGCGGCGCTACTTACAAGAGAAGGAGGGGCTGTGTGGCTATCTACAAGGGGCAGCTGTGTGTGGCTAATTGGAGACACATTTAGAAACAATTGGCGCAGTGGAAGTAGATTTGGAATATAAAAAATTCTTCTCGGGCCGGATAGGTCTCACAATGGGGTCTGCACCAAATTTTCCCGCGTGTGACATTTTGTGGTCATGTTAACGAGTCATCGCCAGGTCGGACCAGGCATCCGTTATAAGAACGCCTCAATAAAGGTTTTGCATAATTTTTGGGATCTTTCCGTGTTCGGTTACACTCTAAGGCTCTGTTCACACGCTTAGCAAAAAACGTCAGAAAATACGGAGCTGTTTACAAGGGAAAACAGCTCCTGATTTTCAGCCATTTTTTTTAGCCACTCGCGTTTTTCACGGCCGTTTTTGGAGCTGTCTTTCTATAGAGTCTTCGGAACAGAACGCCATATTTCCCAATGAAATCACTGGGCAGTTGTTTGTAGGCGTTCTGCTTCCGATTTTCAGCCGTTTTTCGGGACGTTTATGGCCCGAAAAGCGGCTGAAAATAGCCCATGTGAACATACTCTAATATTGACACAACTTGACTCAAATTAACACGAGTCTATGCCAGGGACATAAAGGGGCTCATGGACCAAAATATTTTTGGATTAGATATATTTACGTGCTACATATTTTTGGGGGTTTGCATCTAATTTTCGTGTATACAGCAGGTATCATATATTATTTTGCCCATGTCCAACCACTAGTACAAGGTAACCTGGGTAGCGCATCTTTGTGAATTTTCGACTCGGCGCACTCATTCTGTGCGAGTTTTGCGTATTTTTTTTTTTTTGCAAAATTATACTTCTAATAAACGTTCCCCAGCAAGTCCACATCCGGACATCTCACACCGGGGATGTCCATAAAAAATGACTTTACTAGAATTAGAATCCGAGGCCGTGTTGCTATTTGTAGACTTTGTGTTTTGTGACACACAATATCATTCCGTAATACAGAAAACCACTTTGTGAATGCAATTTTGTAGCAGATTCGTTTTTGTAACACAGAATGATATTCCGAGCCAACACTTTGAGGCCTGCGAGGCCACGGCGCCCGGCACAGCTGTATACGGGGGTCACAGAGCGCCGCGCACATTCCAGCAGACCCTGCGCCCTCGTCACTGGCTCTCGGGATACATTATTAATGAGCGCTTGTCTGCATTACTGAAGTGTTATGTAATCCGTATCCGTTACGTCTCCTGTGGGGACTGACGACTAAATAATGAATCACCACAGCGCAGCAGAAGACGAAAGTCCGGGCAACCGCCATCTACTAATGAACATATCACCCAAAAACACCCGAAAGTCAAAGTCCTGGGGTCGTCCTGTTCTTTCGGGTGGTTAACCCCTCTCCCCCCCCCCCCCTCATGCAATCTGGGCCCTAATGACCAAGCAATTTTTTGTTTTTCCATCGTCACATACAAAGCGCTATAACTTTTTTATTTTTACTTGGACGCGGCTGTATGAGGACGCGGCTGTATGAGGACGCGGCTGTATGAGGACGCGGCTGTATGAGGACGCGGCTATATGAGGACGTGGCTATATGAGGACTTGGTTTTTACGGGATGAGTTGTATTTTTCAATGTCACCATTTTGGGTTATGTAGAATTTTTTTTTATTAACTTTTTTTTGGGGGGGATATAAATAAACACAGCAATTTAGCAATTGTTCTATGCATTTTACATTTACACCATTTACCGTGCGGTGTAAATAAGATTTTACCTTTATTCTATGGGTCGGTACGATTACGGCGATACCAAATATGTAACGTTTTTTATGTTTTACTCGTTTTGCAGAATAAAAAAACCCTTGTTTTGTTTTTTGCGGGACTCCATTGCTACCATTTTTGGGTACATGGGACTTGTTGATTAACCTTTTATTTGTTTTTTGGGGGGAATGGAAAAAAATTTCAATTTTGCCGTTGTTTTTTGCGTTTTTTTTTAGGACGTTCACCTTGCGGTTTAAATAATATGCCAACTTTATTTTTTGGGTCATTACGATTAAAGGAATACCGTACAGTGTCATTTTTATTTTATTGTTACATTTTTACTAAAAAAAAAATGGTTTTATTTATTCATTTTTATTTCACATTAATTATTTTTTTTGTCCCACTATGGGACTTCACTATGAGATCTTTAGATCGCTGATATAATGCTTTGGTATACTTTGTATAGTGTAATACTGACAGGCATCTATTAGGACAGGCCTCTGGTACGGCCTAATAGACATATAGCCAGGGCAGGCCTGGGGGCCTTTGTTAGACCCCCGGCTGCTGCGTCACCCCATCGGAGGCCCGCATTGCATGCCCGCAAGCGCCCTCCCTCTGTAAATCCATCGGTTGCTAATGACCGCGGCATTTGAGGGGTTAAACGGTTGCGAACTAAGTAAACTTTGATCGCTACCGTTGGAGCAGAAGCCCGGCTGTCATCCGACAACCGAGCACCCGCATCATCCTTCGAAGTACACGCGTGCAGGAGGTTGATTAGGCTGCCGTGAAAAAGCGTATCAGTGGTCATGAAGGGGTTAAACATTTAGCCGTTCCTTAGTTATATCTGTTTCTGGGAGAGCTGGATGACAACCAAAATAGCCTCTTGCAGCTTGTTGACTTTTTGTGCCCCCCCTTTCCCATAGGAGGCGCTAATGATTAGTTCTAAGAATTCTGGAATGGAAATGGGAGGAGCTTATTTGTCACATGACTGTGCCCTTTGGTTGGGGATGGAGTCTGATGTGTGAGTTATGGAGATAACAGACACAAGTTGCTACAGTGTTGAGCCCATTCTGTAACCGAGCACATAGCCCTTATATTACAGGGGTGGGGAGCCGGTAGAGACACTGTGGGGGGAGACTTGTATGAAGGGGCCGGTAGAGACACTATGGGGGGGGGGTGACTGGTATGAAGGGGCCGGTAGAGACACTGTGGGGGGTGACTGGTATGAAGGGGCCGGTAGAGATACTATGGGGGGTGACTGGTATGAAGGGGCCGGTAGAGACACTATGGGGGGTGACTGGTATGAAGGGGCCGGTAGAGACACTGGGGGTGGGGGGTGACTGGTATGAAGGAGCCGGTACCTATGTGCTGGACGATCTGCTGGATGGTGGGCTGGAAGAGGTCATTCATGGCTTCAGACGACATCCGGAGCATGCCCTGGGACGACCACTTCACAGAGTTCACACTATGATAAGGGGGAAAAAAATCCAAGGTTATACCCAAGCACCGGAGGTGGGAGTGGAGGCAGAAATCCCTAATTATATAATCACGGGGTCAGCCCTTATTTTTAGAAGCCTGGTCCATGCTGAGAGTAGCAATACGTTACCTTACAGTTCAAGCCTACTTAATTCCCAACCAGCTCCTCCATAACAGTGACAGCCACAGTGCCCCCATAACAGTGATAACCATAGTTCCCTCATAAGAGCGGGAATCAGTGTCCCCATAACAGTAAGAGCCACAGTGCTCCTATAACAGTAACAGCTACAGTGTCCCCATATCAGTGACAGCCCCAGTGCCCCCATATCAGTGACAGTCATACAACACATGTCCCTCCTCCATGCTCTCACTCTGCTCTCCCTACGGGTGGTCTATGATCGGCTTCTTACATGTCTTTTCCACCAGATCTCAGCACATGAAGGAGATTTCTGGGCGGCTCACGCTGAACATTCTCCAGACTTTCCTGCCATAAGATGTCGCTGTATTTCTAAATATTCCCAGAATTCTCTATCGCGCCGTCCACTGTGATTGTTTTTTAAAACCAATACTTCCCAACCGTCGCAGATTCAGCAGGACAGTCCCGGATTCCAGGCGGTGTCCCGCTGTCCCAGGCGGCTGGTGGGATGTCCCAGTTTCAACTGTATCTGCATCCTCAGGGCGCAGACGCAGTTGAATCCAATGCTGAAGCAGGGAGCTGTCAGCTCCCTGCTCCAGCACTCACTGTGTCACGCTGGCCGTGACCGGCTCGGCACACACAGGCACCATGCAGTGACGTCATCGCGCCTGTATGTACCGAGCCGCTCATAGCACGGAGCAGAGGGATCTCCTCCACTCATCATGGGAACGGGGCTAGGTAAGTATTTTTTTTATTAGGTACTATGGGGATTATACTGTATGGGGGCATTATACTATATGGGGCAACTAAAGTGACGTTATACTGTGTGGGCTGAACTGGGGGTGTATATAGGTGGGGAATGGGCGGGATTAGAGGTGTGGCTTAACAGGAACAAATTTGCCATGGCGTGCCCCGCGAGCCGCATCGGTTGTCCCTCTTGGCACTGCTTGAAGGTTGGGAGGTTTGAGGTGATATATAATATTACGCTCTTTACGTGACCCAGGTGGATTAGGTAGAACGTTTCCTGTGTGAACGACGGAGATTTACTATCTGGTGCGCAGTCACTTTTTCCTTTCCTACATGTGGAGGAGGCGACTGGCGCGTGGAGGAGGCGACTGGCGCGTGGAGGAGGCGACTGGCGTGTGGAGAAGGCCCGGTCTACACTTATATAACGCGAGTGCGTGAAAAACATCCCACACGCACAGCACACTAATGCAAAACGCAATGCACACGACCAGATTTTGTTTTTTTACGCGCGTAAATCTGTCACGCTTGTGTGAACGTAGCCTGACACGCTGAGTCAAAAACGGCTCAAAATTACAGAGCGGTTTTCAGAGAAAACAGCCTCTGATTTTCAGCCGTTTTTTAAGCTGAAAACGTTTTTTTTTCCAGAAGTTTTTTGGAGCCGTTTTTGGAACAGTTTTTCTATTGACATAAGGAAAAACAGCTCCAAAAATGGCTCATGAAGTGACATGTTACTTTTTATGCGCCATTTTTTAAAACGGCAGCGTTAAAAATGCGCCGTCTAAACGAAACGCCGTTCTTCCCATTGAATTCAATTGGCAGATGTTTGTAGGCGTTCAGATACCGTTTTTTCAGGCGTATTAACATACCCTTAGGGGAAGGGAGAAAAAGAGAAGATAAAGGAGGTTTCTGTGTTCTGTTATTCTGGCAGTCTACAGCATTTGGCTCATTATGGCACTTATTTGGTCACTATATGTCACATTATGGACTGATATTTGGGGGGTCTATGACACTATTTGGCTCAGTACGGCACCGTTATTTGGGCACTGTATGACACTGATATTTTGGTTGTCTGACACTATTTGGCTCAGTACGGCACTGTTATTTCGGCACTGTATGGACTGATATTTGGGTAGTCTACGGCACTATTTGTCTCAGTATGGCACTGTTATTTCGGCACTGTATGACACTGATATTTGGGTGGTCTATGACACTACTTGGCTCAGTACGGCACTGTTATTTGGGCACTGTATGACACTGATATTTGGGTGGTCTATGACACTACTTTGCTCAGTATGGCACTGTTATTTGGGCACTGTATGACACTATTTGGCTCAGTATGGCACTGTTATTTTGACACTGTATGACACTGATATTTGGGTGGTCTGACACTATTTGGCTCAGTACGGCACGGTTATTTGGCCACTGTATGACACTGATATTTGGGTGGTCTTACACTATTTGGCTCAGTATGGCACTGTTATTTGGGCACTGTGTGACACTGATATTTGGGTGGTCTGACACTATTTGGCTCAGTACGGCACTGTTATTTTTGGCAGTGTGTGACACTGATATTTGGGTGGTCTACGGCACTATTTAGCTCAATATGAAAGTTATTTGGGCGCTGTATGGTATTGATATCTAGACACTGCATGGCACTGCTATCTAGAGACTGCTGATCACTTTTACTTGAGGGGTTTGTACCAGAATTAAAAATTATCACCTATCCACAGAAGAGGTAATAAATGTCTGATCGTTGGGGCCCCCACCGATTTCCCTGCTCCTCACTGCTCAACCAAAATGAGTAGGACATTGAATGGAGCAGCGGTCGAGCTTGCGTGCTGACTAATGTCCCTGACTAATTTGTGCAGCGGTGTCCTCATTAGACAGACTCGGGGATATATATATTCCGGCTGAACATCGTTTTCCAGGTCTCGGAGCTGCATTCATCACTTAGGCCATTGTTTATATCTAAATCTCTGCACTCCGGCTGTCAATGCTGGAGAAGAAATAGCTGGATCAATATAAATTCATCTAACCGCATAAGAACTGGGTGAGGAAATACTAATCCCCGGGGTCTCATTGATGGCTCTGAGGGCGAGGGGCAGATTCATTACACACTGATCGATAAGAGTAAAGAGGTTTTATATTAACCACCATGACCTGACCTGGATCCATGGCCAGGAGAACAGCAGTCACGTCACACTTCATGGAGATGGAGACAGAGGGCCCCTGTGCTTCCTCACCGCCTGTGGGGGCCCTAACTCTACAATACCTGACCAGCAGCTTCCCCATGAGCCCCAATGGTGGAGATGAGGAGACATGTAGAAGAGAAGGAGCTCTGACTTTAGTTGTGCTCTCCTAGATGGCGCCATGCAGAGCTAATGATGTAGGCTACACCATTCTTCTTATATATGCCCATACATAGTCCTGACCTGCCAACATTTATCCTAAGGGTGAGGAGTCCCCTTTCCCTCAAGGCCCTTCTACCGCTGAACGTGTTGCATAGCCAGTACGTATGTCCAACCACGACAATACACGTCCTGGAATTAGGAACATCTGGAACTCCCCTAGAATGACAGGATTCACCCTACAATAACGTGTGTCCATAATTCCTCCTGAGGAGATATATAGATATGAGATACTAGGGTCTTCAGGAATGATGAGCCTGGCACCCCGAAATACCATCCATCTGAGGTCCCCAATAGAACAACACGCGTCTAAGGCCCCATTGGTATGAGGCACATCTAAACCCCCGTTATGATTTCTACACCCCAAGGAGTCATTCCAGATGTGTAAGATTGAGAAGGACAACCAGCCTTCAAAACTTCTACCACCCCAAACGAGACCTTCGCACTCTAAACCTGGAAGTAGGGGCTCCAGAGTTATCTTATGTTCAGTTGTATAAAGCCTCCCCCACCTCACCTGCTCTTCCGTAGCGCTGTCTCCACATTCTGCCTGGTGTGTCTCTTGTAGAAGTCTATGAAGGAGAATGGGAGGGAGATGTTCAGGTAGTTGGACCTCTGTGGAGCTGCAGTTCTTTTCCGAGCCTCGAATGCGATCATCAGGTCGACCCAGGCCGCTGGACGCTTCATCTTGAAGTTCTGGATGAAGTCTTCACCGAATATCTTGCACAACATCTTCTCAAAGGCAAGGTCCACCCCAATGGCTCCATAGGGACCACCTATGTGACCAGAACATACTCTCACATTACTGTTATCCACTATTCCATAATCCAGGTCTGATCTGAACCTATAGATAAATCTTATCAATTAGATCAAGTTTAGATTTCCCTCTGATGAAAGATCTGCACAGCTCATTTTATCCAATTGTCCACAGCTTAACTGATTTGAAGTAAAACCTATCTCCAATAAGATACAAGGAAATATTAAGCCTGTTCCTCAATCTTCTCCATAGGGGGCAGTATTATAGTAGTTATATTCTTGTATATAGAAGGCAGTATTATAGTAGTTATATTCTTGTATATAGGGGGCAGTATTATAGTAGTTATATTCTTGTATATAGGGGGCAGTATTATAGTAGTTATATTCTTGTATATAGGGGCAGTATTATAGTAGTTATAGTCTTGTATATAGGGTAAGTATTATAGTAGTTATATTCTTGTATATAGGGGGCAGTATTATAGTAGTTATATTCTTGTATATAGGGGCAGTATTATAGTAGTTATATTCTTGTATGTAGGGTCAGTATTATAGTAGTTATATTCTTGTATATAGGGGGCAGTATTATAGTAGTTATATTCTTGTATATAAGGGGCAGTATTATAGTAGTTATATTCTTGTATATAGGGGGCAGTATTATAGTAGTTATTCTTGTATACAGAAGGCAGTATTATAGTAGTTATATTCTTGTATATAGGGGGCAGTATTATAGTAGTTATATTCTTGTATATAGGGGGCAGTATTATAGTAGTTATATTCTTGTATATAGGGGCAGTATTATAGTAGTTATATTCTTGTATATAAGGGGGCAGTATAATAGTAGTTATATTCTTGTATATATGGTAAGTATTATAGTAGTTATATTCTTGTATATAGGGGGCAGTATTATAGTAGTTATATTCTTGTATGTAGGGTCAGTATTATAGTAGTTATAATCTTGTATATAGGGGGCAGTATTATAGTAGTTATATTCTTGTATATAGGGGGCAGTATTATAGTAGTTATATTCTTGTATATAGGGGTAGTATTATAGTAGTTATATTCTTGTATATAGGGGCAGTATTAGGGCGGGTTCACACATAGCGGAATTTCACTTAAATTCCGCTGCGGACACTCCGCAGCGTTAATCCGCAGCGGAGCCGTTTCTCCATTGACTTTCACTTTAATTTAGCAGTGTTCGTTTACACGATGCGTACAATTCCGCTGCGGAGCATAGGCTGCGGAGCGGAATTTGGTGTCCGCAGCATGCTCTGTCTGTTGCGGAGCAGTGGCGGACTGGTTGCGGACTCATGGCGGAATTTCTCCATTGACTTCAATGGAGAGTCAAAATTCCGCAATGAAGTCCGCAGATCTTATGTGTGCTGCGGAGCGTATTGTTTTTACTACCATGACATTTCTTCATTCTGGCTGGACCTATGTATTTCTAGGTCTACAGCCAGACTGAGGAAGTCAATGGGGCTCCCGTAATGACGGGAGCGTTGCTAGGAGACGTCTGTAAATAGTCACTGTCCAGGGTGCTGAAAGAGTTACGCGATCGGCAGTAACTGTTTCTGCACCCGGGACAGTGACTACCGATCTCAATATACATGTATCTGTAAAAAAAAATATAAGTTAATACTTACCGAGAACTCCCTGCGTCTGTCTCCAGTCCGGCCTCCCAGGATGACGTTTCAGTGTAAGTGACGGCTGCAGCCAATCACAGGCCAAGCACAGGCTGCAGCGGTCACATGGACTGGAGCGTCATCCAGGGAGGTCGGGCCGGATGCCGAAAGAGGGACGCGTCACCAAGACAACGGGCGGTAAGTATGAATTTCTTTGACTTTCACTAGGGAAAGTGCTGTCCCTTCTCTCTATCCTGCACTGAATAGGGAGAAGAGAAGCACTTTTCCTGCAGTCCGCAGCGGCCAGTCCGCATCAATTTTCTGCACATTTTGTGCAGATCCGCTGCAGAATCTGCAACGCAGATTCTGTGCGGCATTGATGCGGACAGTTGCGGAGGAATTCCGCCATGTGTGGTCATGCCCTTATAGTAGTTATATTCTTGTATATAGGGGGCAGTATTATAGTAGTTATATTCTTGTATATAGGGGGCAGTATTATAGTAGTTATATTCTTGTATATAGGGTAAGTATTATAGTAGTTATATTCTTGTATATAGGAGCAGTATTATAGTAGTTATATTCTTGTATATAGGAGGCAGTATTATAGTAGTTATATTCCTGTATATAGGGGGCAGTATTATAGTAGTTATATTCTTGTATATAGGGGCCAGTATTATAGTAGTTATATTCTTGTATATAGGAGGCAGTATTATAGTAGTCATATTCTTGTATATAGAAGGAGTATTATAGTAGTTATATTCTTGAATAAAGAGGCAGTATTATAGTAGTTATATTCTTGTATATAGGAGCAGTATTATAGTAGTTATATTCTTGTATATAGGGTAAGTATTATAGTAGTTATATTCTTGTATATAGGAGCAGTATTATAGTAGTTATATTCTTGTATATAGGGGCCAGTATTATAGTAGTTATATTCTTGTATATAGGAGGCAGTATTATAGTAGTCATATTCTTGTATATAGGAGGAGTATTATAGTAGTTATATTCTTGAATAAAGAGGCAGCATTATAGTAGTTATATTCTTGTATATAGGAGCAGTATTATAGTAGTTATATTCTTGTATATAGGGGCAGTATTATAGTAGTTATATTCTTGTATATAGGGGCAGTATTATAGTAGTTATATTCTTGTATATAGGGGGCAGTATTATAGTAGTTATATTCTTGTATATAGGGGCAATATTATAGTAGTTATATTCTTGTATATAGGGGCAGTATTATAGTAGTTATATTCTTGTAGATAGGGGCAGTATTATAGTAGTTATATTCTTGTATATAGGGGCAGTATTATAGTAGTTATATTCTTGTATATAGGGGCAGTATTATAGTAGTTATATTCTTGTATATAGGGGTAGTATTATAGTAGATATATTCTTGTATATAGGAGAAGTATTATAGTAGTTATATCCTTGTATATAGGGGCAGTATTATAGTAGTTATATTCTTTTATATAGGGGGCAGTATTATAGTAGTTATATTCTTGTATATAGGAGTAGTATTATAGTAGTTATATTCTTGTATATAGGGGCAGTATTATAGTAGTTATATTCTTGTATATAGGGGCAGTATTATAGTAGTTATATTCTTGTATATAGGGGGCAGTATTATAGTAGTTATATTCTTGTATATAGGGGCAATATTATAGTAGTTATATTCTTGTATATAGGGGCAGTATTATAGTAGTTATATTCTTGTAGATAGGGGCAGTATTATAGTAGTTATATTCTTGTATATAGGGGCAGTATTATAGTAGTTATATTCTTGTATATAGGGGCAGTATTATAGTAGTTATATTCTTGTATATAGGGGTAGTATTATAGTAGATATATTCTTGTATATAGGAGAAGTATTATAGTAGTTATATTCTTGTATATAGGGGCAGTATTATAGTAGTTATATTCTTGTATATAGGAGCAGTATTATAGTAGTTATATTCTTGTATATAGGGGCCAGTATTATAGTAGTTATATTCTTGTATATAGGAGGCAGTATTATAGTAGTCATATTCTTGTATATAGGAGGAGTATTATAGTAGTTATATTCTTGAATAAAGAGGCAGTATTATAGTAGTTATATTCTTGTATATAGGAGCAGTATTATAGTAGTTATATTCTTGTATATAGGAGTAGTATTATAGTAGTTATATTCTTGTATATAGGGGCAGTATTATAGTAGTTATTTTCTTGTATATAGGGGCAGTATTATAGTAGTTATATTGTATATAGGGGGCAGTATTATAGTAGTTATATTCTTGTATATAGGGGCAGTATTATAGTAGTTATATTCTTGTATATAGGGGCAGTATTATAGTAGTTATATTCTTGTATATAGGGGCAGTATTATAGTAGTTATATTCTTGTATATAGGAGTAGTATTATAGTAGTTATATTCTTGTATATAGGGGCAGTATTATAGTAGTTATATTCTTGTATATAGGGGCAGTATTATAGTAGTTATATTCTTGTATATAGGGG
Source organism: Rhinoderma darwinii (assembly GCF_050947455.1). NCBI lineage: Eukaryota > Metazoa > Chordata > Amphibia > Anura > Rhinodermatidae > Rhinoderma > Rhinoderma darwinii. Next base: position 4,998,670 of record NC_134687.1, read on the forward strand.
CAGTATTATAGTAGTTATATTCTTGTATATAGGAGGTAGTATTATAGTAGATATATTCTTGTATATAGGAGAAGTATTATAGTAGTTATATTCTTGTATATAGGAGCAGTATTATAGTAGTTATATTTTTGTATATAGGGGCAGTATTATAGTAGTTATAATCTTGTATAAAGGAGCA
>NC_134687.1:4999047-5039005 GCF_050947455.1 Rhinoderma darwinii
TATATATATATAGAGGGAGGATGTAGTGTGTGTGTGTGTGTATATATATAGAGCGAGGATGTAGTGTGTGTGTGTGTGTGTGTGTATATATATATAGAGCGAGGATGTAGTGTGTGTGTGTGTATATATATATATATATATATAGATAGAGCGAGGATGTAGTGTGTGTGTGTGTGTATATATATATATATATATATAGAGGGAGGATGTAGTGTGTGTGTATATATATATATATAGAGCGAGGATGTAGTGTGTGTGTATATATATATAGAGCGAGGATGTAGTGTGTGTGTGTGTGTGTGTGTGTGTATATATATATGGGGGGGGGGGTAATATACACACACACTATATTTTTTGAGCTTTAAGACGCCCCCAGGTTTTAGACCACGGAAAATAAGAAAACATGTAATATTTTACTTCTCTAAGGTATATATTGTCATCATTTGCGGGCCGAGCTGTAGTTTTTATTAGCGCCGTTTTTTTTGGTACATACGATTTGTTTTTAGCGCAATGTGACCAAAAAACAACAAATCTGGGGTTTGAAATAGTTTTCTTACGCTGTTCATTGTGCGTCATATATTTTTTTTACACCTGAAAATGTATGTAATTTATTTTTATTTTTTTTGGTTTTACACATTTTCTTGGTTCCCTTTGGGGATTTCTTGAGCCAGTGATCATTACATGGCTGGTACAACACACTGCGATACATGGATGAGTTATGGAAACGGCGTAACTCGCTGAGATACGCTGTTTCTGTACCTCCCATAGTAGTGAATGTAAGACGCCAGATACGCTGTTTCTGTACCTCCCGTAGTAGTGAATGTAGCACGCCAGATACGCTGTTTCTGTACCTCCCGTAGTAGTGAATGTAGCACGCCAGATACGCTGTTTCTGTAACTCCCGTAGTAGTGAATGTAGCACGCCAGATACACTGTTTCTGTACCTCCCATAGTAGTGAATGTAACACGCCAGATACGCTGTTTCTGTACCTCCCGTAGTAATGAATGTAGCACGCCAGATACGCTGTTTCTGTACCTCCCGTAGTAATGAATGTAGCACGCCAGATACGCTGTTTCTGTACCTCCCGTAGTAGTGAATGTAGCACGCCAGATACGCTGTTTCTGTAACTCCCGTAGTAGTGAATGTAGCACGCCAGATACGCTGTTTCTGTAACTCCCGTAGTAGTGAATGTAGCACGCCAGATACGCTGTTTCTGTACCTCCCGTAGTAATGAATGTAGCACGCCAGATACGCTGTTTCTGTACCTCCCGTAGTAGTGAATGTAGCACGCCAGATACGCTGTTTCTGTAACTCCCGTAGTAGTGAGTGTAGCACGCCAGATACGCTGTTTCTGTAACTCCCGTAGTAGTGAATGTAGCACGCCAGATACGCTGTTTCTGTAACTCCCGTAGTAGTGAATGTAGCACGCCAGATACGCTGTTTCTGTAACTCCCGTAGTAGTGAATGTAGCACGCCAGATACGCTGTTTCTGTAACTCCCGTAGTAGTGAATGTAGCACGCCAGATACGCTGTTTCTGTAACTCCCGTAGTAGTGAATGTAGCACGCCAGATACGCTGTTTCTGTACCTCCCGTAGTAATGAATGCAGCACGCCAGATACGCTGTTTCTGTACCTCCCGTAGTAATGAATGCAGCACGCCAGATACGCTGTTTCTGTACCTCCCGTAGTAATGAATGTAGCACGCCAGATACGCTGTTTCTGTACCTCCCGTAGTAGTGAATGTAGCACGCCAGATACGCTGTTTCTGTACCTCCCGTAGTAGTGAATGTAGCACGCCAGATACGCTGTTTCTGTACCTCCCGTAGTAGTGAATGTAGCACGCCAGATACGCTGTTTCTGTACCTCCCGTAGTAGTGAATGTAGCACGCCAGATACGCTGTTTCTGTACCTCCCGTAGTAGTGAATGTAGCACGCCAGATACGCTGTTTCTGTACCTCCCGTAGTAGTGAATGTAGCACGCCAGATACGCTGTTTCTGTACCTCCCGTAGTAGTGAATGTAGCACGCCAGATACGCTGTTTCTGTACCTCCCGTAGTAGTGAATGTAGCACGCCAGATACGCTGTTTCTGTACCTCCCGTAGTAGTGAATGTAGCACGCCAGATACGCTGTTTCTGTACCTCCCGTAGTAGTGAATGTAGCACGCCAGATACGCTGTTTCTGTACCTCCCGTAGTAGTGAATGTAGCACGCCAGATACGCTGTTTCTGTACCTCCCGTAGTAGTGAATGTAGCACGCCAGATACGCTGTTTCTGTAACTCCCGTAGTAGTGAATGTAGCACGCCAGATACGCTGTTTCTGTACCTCCCGTAGTAGTGAATGTAGCACGCCAGATACGCTGTTTCTGTACCTCCCGTAGTAGTGAATGTAGCACGCCAGATACGCTGTTTCTGTAACTCCCATCTGTTTCTTTGGCTGCGGATTATGAGACTCTGAAGGTTTCTCAGACTAAACGCTGCTCGTATTTACTGTGCGCAGGTTCTCTATAGGGAGCGAGGATGCGTGTTCTCTCCTAGTATTGTCTCCTGGGCAGCGACCCCGTTATCAGGACTGTGGTCACAACTGACATGTCTTAAGTTTCTGCTGCAAATACTCTGCAACTGAAGACTATTCGGAAAGTGTCATCTGAGCATGTTCAGGGACCATTGTGTAGTATTTATGTGGTGGAAGGGACGATGGTCCCCATATCTCTCTCTGACATGGATGTACTGATGAAGCTCTGCAGATATTTGAGGATGGAGATGTGACTAGGTGTGACCTCACCTTCTCCTGGCACAGCCGGTATCCTCTCCCGTCCTGGCCTTGGCACCTTGAGGTGCAATGTTTGTGTTGCAGGAGATGAGATGTCTGTTTTCTCGTGACTGCTCATCATCTGGGGGTGCGAGAACGTTCTCTCGCCTAGTCTATACTGCCTCGTCATGTAGTGTTCGCTGTGGCGGCCGGGTGTGCTCTTTAACTGTTTCCCTTAATCAGTAGTGAACTAAGAATCTAATCCTCTGAATATAGAATACATACATGTATATGCCTCTCCTAGCTGGCAGAACGTGGGGGTACAGCAGTTTATCAGCTCTTCAGATGAATGGACTTTTGCCCCTCATAGCTGGGTGTAAAGCATTACTTTAGCCGGTATCTGCCCCTCATAGTTGTCAGACCTTTCTCGAGTGGAAGGTTTCCATTATCAAGTGATCACCGATTGTATTTCTACTTGAGACCCCCGCGATCAGCTGTAATCTGTTCAGTTTTACTACAGCACCGCCACAGGGGAAATGAAGAATTACACAGTTCTCCAAGACCTCATTAGGCTGTGCATGTAACGCCTGGAGGTGCTCGGTCCGCCTGTCATTCTTTTCTAGCATTCTCCGCTCTGTCTAATAGATGAGGGTCCTGAATTGGGGACTGCCACCCTCTAAGTTACAATTCATTATTGGATATTCAACAATGGGTGTTCTATTTTAGACAACCCCTTAAATGTTCTTGCTAACGATCCTTTAACTTTCACAATATATGGCAATGCTCTCTCCACGGTGAAGTTTAGTGGTTGGTATCTATCACGGAGATCTGAGCTGTTGTTTCCAGTACCATCCACCAGTGACCTGCTCAGAGCTCGTCCATCTCCTCGCAACTGGACGGACACAACATTTTAGGCTTTCGGTGCCAGTCTAGAATTATCAGACATCGATAGGAAATAACCCAATAAGTTAGGAGCCGGAAAACCATATTGTAGACTTATTGGCTGCCGGACTCCCGTCATATCCCGTCCGCTATATGGAGTCATGGATCATATTGGTTGGACTAGTTTCTGGAGTTGACTGGTGAGAGCCAATGACCCCTCATAAAATGAGCGTGGGGATTAACTTTTTAGTTCGCCTGTTTTGTAAAGTGCTTCTGAGCCGTTCTTAAATGGAGGATATAGGCCGTTATGGTTTTGGGGGTTTTCGGGTACATGACTGAGCCGTCGCTCTCTTAAATTTGAGCAATGACTGATGGGAAATGGTCGGCACCAAGAACTGCAGATCCATTTCAAGTTCTAGAATTGACCGCAATGAATGTCTGATCGGGGCGATCGCCGGTCATGATTGTCATGGTGATGTGCAGAGGTCTGTGTACATTATCATTGTCTGGACCTCTAGCAGCATTGTTTTTTTTTGGATTTCCCTCCCGTTGACCTTAGTCAACGTTCTCTCTCCGAACCGCATCTCAAACACCGAATTTGGTCTGGTATAAACAAAGACCGACCATGGCTTCAAGTGCCTGTGAGGAAGAGTCATCCACATCCAGAGCAGATTTAATGGGATTTAAAAGGATTTTCATCCAATTTTCAGGGTTTATTGCAGCAGTGGTAATAAAGCCGTCCAGCGCTCCAACCGAGACCTCGGAGCCCGGCTTGTATTGAGGGAGATAATGGGAAGATTCCTGTCGAGACGCCCGCTGAGCTCCGAGGCTTACTACAATGGTCTCCTCTACTGGAATAGAAGAACAGAAACTGGGATATTACCCTGCACGGACCGTACTGAGAAGCCACAACCAGGCTGTCCAGAAGTCTCAGGGTACAATATTGGGGTAATCAGTCGTGACTGGTTCAGAAGAACAAATCGGTAATGGTATTGAAATCGGAGGCTGCACCTGTAATCACAAGATGATTGAGACATTCGGCCGCCATACAACTCCAACCCCATTTTCAGGTTTTGTTCACGTCCCCATTGGAGACTTCGTAAGGGGCCTCCGTTGTAGATCTGGTTGAAAATGCTGGACAACGTAGCGCAGCAGGGAAAGAAACGGAAACCAATGGCGAAAACCGATCAAATCCATTAAAGTCTGTTCTATGGAGACCAGTGGCGTCCGTCGTGCAATAGATCCAGAGTTTTTCTTCTGCTCCTATGACTGAACAGAGCAAAGGAAACGCCGAACGCAAATGTGAACGAAGCCAGAGGCCTCATGCACACGTCCGTAGCCTCGTGCGCGTTCCTGGATTCTGGCACGGACTGCCTGAGAAGTGTCATCCGCGGGCCGTCCGCAGCAATGGACCGCACTTGCACGCGACGTGCGTTGACTTTAAGGATCCGAGACTGCAAATGTGAACTGTAAAATTAATTGTCCTATTTTTTTGCGGTTTGGGCTCCCGGGCCACGGTTGTGTGCATCGGCCCGTAGGCTAGAATGCGTCCTATACTATCCAAGTGCGGATGGTGTGCGGCCAAATAACGGTCATGTGCATGAGGCCTTAGACATCAGTCTGAACTCCGCCTTACTGCAACTTTGCTGTTTTTAATGGAACACTAAGGGCATGTTCACACACGTCACCATAAACGTCTGAAAATACGGCGCGGTTTTCAAGGGAAAACGGCTCCTGATTTTAAAGCGTTTTTTAAATCAAGCTCACTTTTTTTTATGGCTGTTTTTCTATAGTCCATGAAACTGCTCCAAAAACGTCTCAAGAAGTGACATGCAGTTTTTCGCAGGCATTTTTTTATGTGCCGTTTTTGGAAAACGAGGTGTAAAAAAAACAAAAAACGCCCAGTCGGAACAGAACGCAGTGTTTCCCATTGAAATCAATGGACAGATGTTTGGAGGCGTACGGCTTCCGTTTTTTTGGGACGTAGTAGCCCTAATTGTGCTGTAGTGGGGCTGGGCAATTAATCAAATTGGTCTTCAAGGGCTCCGTCCTGCAGGAGGAAGCTCCGCCCCAACGCCTCGTCACTTGCCTGGTCCGCCCCGTTCTGTCCCGGCTTCAGCACGGGACTGCTCTGTATTTTATTCAGTACAGAACCGCAGGTCCGTGAGACAGTTCTGGCGATGTCAACACGGGAGGAGGGGTGCTGAGATCTACACGGGAGGAGGGGTGCTGAGATCTACACGGGAGCGGGGGTGCTGAGATCTACACGGGAGCGGGGTGCTGAGATCTACGCGGGGGTGGAGGGGTGCTGAGATGTACGCGGGGGTGGAGGGGTGCTGAGATGTACGCGGGGGTGGAGGGGTGCTGAGATGTACGCGGGGGTGGAGGGGTGCTGAGATGTACGCGGGGGTGGAGGGGTGCTGAGATGTACGCGGGGGTGGAGGGGTGCTGAGATGTACGCGGGGGTGGAGGGGTGCTGAGATGTACGCGGGGGTGGAGGGGTGCTGAGATGTACGCGGGGGTGGAGGGGTGCTGAGATGTACGCGGGGTTGGAGGGGTGCTGAGATGTACGCGGGGGTGGAGGGGTGCTGAGATGTACACGGGGGTGGAGGGGTGCTGAGATGTACACGGGGGTGGAGGGGTGCTGAGATGTACACGGGGGTGGAGGGGTGCTGAGATGTACACGGGGGTGGAGGGGTGCTGAGATGTACACGGGGGTGGAGGGGTGCTGAGATGTACACGGGGGTGGAGGGGTGCTGAGATGTACACGGGGGTGGAGGGGTGCTGAGATGTACACGGGGTGGAGGGGTGCTGAGATGTACACGGGGGTGGAGGGGTGCTGAGATGTACACGGGGGTGGAGGGGTGCTGAGATGTACACGGGGGTGGAGGGGTGCTGAGATGTACACGGGGGTGCGGCACTATCTACATGGGCACTGGTGTTTTCATGGGATTGGGACAAAATAACTGGACACATGAAATGGTTGTTTTTTTTCTTTTTTTAGTAACGCCCGTCAGACAGACTGGAAATGGATGAGAATTTGGAGGCTGATGTAAAATGGACATGAAAAACTGACCATTGATCTGTTTTTAATGGCCATGTTTCTTCAATGTCATGTGACTGCAGCCTAAATGTCTGTGGTGCCAGGAGTCCCATTCACACGTACCGCGGTGGAAGCGGGTAATCCGGAGGACCGTCTTTTTATTTTTTACGGTCGTGTGACTCCAGCCTTAATGTCCTTTATTAACCCTCCATGGTGGGGCCGGTAAAGCGCAGGGTCCTGCTCACACCTCAGACACTGTAATGTGATCTCAGCGCGATCTGCCTGTCCCTGCCGCACTTTACACTGCCCTCGTCTGCAATGTCCGAGACTGGCGGAGGGGGTGACGGGCGGAGAGGGATGTCCGTGCACGCAGCGCATCATTGATTATAGATGGTGTTAACCTCTTCCCTGCCGGGGGACAGGGAATGTAGAATCAATTCAACGTTTTTCCAATCGTATTTCTGACCAAGTATTTGCAGAGGTTAAAGGTTGGTAAGTTGCACAATCACAGTAATATGTTCAAAGTTATTTATATAAAGAAAATCATTTTAGATTATCTCTTGGTATTTCTGTTAAATAAACTGGAAGAAAATAAACGAGATGCAAATTGAAAAAGGGCCAAAGTGGTAAAAAAAAAATCTACATTCCATATTTTTTATTTTTTTTTGCAAAATCGCCCAGCCCTGCGCTGTAGTTTTTTGCAGCTAAAATTGCGTATGGTGATTGGGCAAAGCGCTTGTACCGCCAGCAGCGTACGGTCGGGGGGTGACGCTGCACAGTGGTGGGGAATAGGACCCGCGGTACAAGCAGGTGATGTCCTACAGGACCTTCTGTGGATCTGCAGTCACTGTGATATAAGTTGCAGGACGGTGCAGTATCGCGGCGCCAGTATAACCGCAATGCTCATTTTCATTCGGAGAATATTACACAAATATAACGGCCGAGGAACCGTGCTGGGGGAGGGGTGGGGAGCGGATGCCACTAACTTCTGCTAGAATATAAATGGTGATAATTACATCCACGGCCGGCAGGTCCCGGGGGTCAGATCTGTATCTTCTTCTTTCCGGGTGTCAGATCTGTATCTTCTTCTTTCCGGGGGTCAGATCTGTATCTTCTTCTTCCCGGGGGTCAGATCTGTATCTTCTTCTTCCCGGGGGTCAGATCTGTATCTTCTTCTTCCCGGGGGTCAGATCTGTATCTTCTTCTTCCTGTGCTTCACCAGTCACAACTTTATATAGTGCAGAAATATCCTTGAGCCGCACCTACATCACGGCGCCGAATGTGTCCGGGTCAATGCAGATACCACAACATCCCCTGCAAAACTAGGTCACCTGCTTGGTGGGAATATCGGTGCAGCTCTGTATGGAACTGGAGTATAAGACCTGACGAAGAGCAAATTGTTTCGAGTTGCTTAACATGATTTGGCCCATAGATCAGTCCTGCGGGACTCTGTACACCCCCCCCCCCCTGTCCTACAGATGATAGGAGCGATACGGAAAGGTGTCCGCGGCCAATAGAAGTGGATGGGCCTGTAATCGCCGATTGTACTACGGTCCGTAATTACAGATAATTTTTACGGTTGTGTGCATGAGGGCTGACTGTATTGTCTTGTCTTGTACAGGTGGAGGCGCCGTCCAGAATGGGCACAGATTTCTGACTGACTGGCTTCAGCAGGTGGGATAGATGGCGGCCGCTAAGAAAGGTAAGAGGTGGTCGCCCTCCCCCTATAGCGGTCTATATAGTTGTTTCTGCATTGTGCTCATATCAACCTCTTAGTCCTAATGTGATCGGTATCAATAGTCACACAGTAACCTCGTTATCAGCAGCCGCTGCGATATGTGAATGAGTCGCCTGGGAGGCGTCATCTATTAACCGGAGAAACCTCAACCCCCCCCCCCCCCCCCCCATATGTTACATACGTGTCACCGCTCAGACCACTGCCGGCATTACTGTAAGAGCTGCTCCAGCTACACGGTGTTATGTGTAACTCCTAATAATAATCCCCAGGGGAGAAATGTAGATCTCATTACTATGGGAGGAGATTTCTCATGTACTGTTACCTCCTGAGTAATGGATTTGCAAGGAAACATGACTGCTCAGCACATATGTGCTGTACTAATATAACTACTATAATACTGCCCCCTATATACAGGAATATAACTACTATAATACTGCTCCTATATACAAGAATATAACTACTATAATACTGCCCCTATATACAAGAATATAACTACTGTAATACTGCCACCTATATACAAGAATATAACTACTATAATACTGCCCCTATATACAAGAATATAACTACTATAATACTGCTCCTATATACAAGAATATAACTACTATAATACTGCCCCCTATATACAAGAATATAACTACTATAATACTGCCCCTATATACAAGAATATAACTACAGTAATACTGCTCCCTATATACAAGAATATAACTACTATAATACTGCTCCTATATACAAGAATATAACTACAATAATACTGCCCCCTATATACAAGAATATAACTACTATAATACTGCCCCTATATACAAGAATATAACTACAGTAATACTGCTCCCTATATACAAGAATATAACTACTATAATACTGCTCCTATATACAAGAATATAACTACTATAATACTGCTCTCTATATACAAGAATATAACTACTATAATACTGCCCCTATATACAAGAATATAACTACTATAATACTACCCCTATATACAAGAATATAACTACTATAATACTACCCCTATATACAAGAATATAACTACTATAATACTGCTCCTATATACAAGAATATAACTACTATAATACTGCCCCCTATATACAAGAATATAACTACTATAATACTGCCTCCTATATACAAGAATATAACTACTATAATACTGCCCCCTATATACAAGAATATAACTACTATAATACTGCCCCCTATATACAAGAATATAACTACTATAATACTGCTCCCGATATACAAGAATATAACTACTATAATACTGCCCCCTATATACAAGAATATAACTACTATAATACTGCCCCTATATACAAGAATATATCTACTATAATACTGCTCCTATATACAAGAATATAACTACTATAATACTGCCCCTATATACAAGAATATAACTACTATAATACTGCTCCCTATATACAAGAATATAACTACTATAATACTGCCCCCTCTATACAAGAATATAACTACTATAATACTGCCCCTATATACAGGAATATAACTACTATAATACTGCTCATATATACAAGAATATAACTACTATAATACTGCCTCCTATATACAAGAATATAACTACTATAATACTGCCTCCTATATACAAGGATATAACTACTATAATACTGCTCCTATATACAAGAATATAACCACTATAATACTGCCCCCTATATACAAGAATATAGCTACTATAATACTGCTACTATATACAAGAATATAACTACTATAATACTGCCCCCTATATACAAGAATATAACTACTATAATACTGCTCCCTATATACAAGACTATAACTACTATAATACTGCCCCTATATACAAGAATATAACTACTATAATGCTGCCTCCTATATACAAGAATATAACTACTATAATACTGCTCCTATATACAAGAATATAACTACTATAATACTGCTCTATATACAAGAATATAACTACTATAATACTGCCCCCTATATACAAGAATATAGCTACTATAATACTGCTACTATATACAAGAATATAACTACTATAATACTGCCCCTATATACAATAATATAACATCGTGGTGGGTTGTGCGGCGTCTCACACTTGGTGTTATGGGTGATATAACTTCTGATTTGTCGGTGCGTTGTGCGGGGGTTGGGACATTGTAAGATTTCTCTGTATACCCTTCCTGTGACTGTACGGAGCTGAGATCCGTCGCTGTGTCGTGAGACTGGCTGCTATATATTTTTGGGGTCTCGTTGTCTAATCCTTCTCCACTAATCTGATAATCTGGCCCGGGGTCTGTGCTGCGGCCCCCTCTTCCTCCTTCGTGCCGCTTTTTTCTCAGCCTCCACATCTGGTAATTTGGACCCCGCAGGGTTAATCCTTTTCTTATTTTTTTTCCGCTGACTTTAATTTAATTTCCTTCTCTAGGTACAAAGCCGAAAGTATCCGGTGTGCGCTTCGCGGCGGGGCTCTCTGAGGAGGGCGCTCACAATCATGTGCACTTTGAGGAGAAGCTGCATGACTCGGTGGTGATGGTTTCTCAAGAAGACGACGGCAATTACTTAGTGAAGGTACAAATCACGTTCAGGGGGGACTGAGGGAGGGGGGTGCGGCTGTTAACCCTGAGTGTGCCAGTGTTTAGTGACCCTGCACCCCCAGTCTATGTCCTCTGTTTGCAGTACAGGTGAATACAAGCTATTGCTCCCTTTTATCAGCTTGTTCCAGCTGGGGAGAGGCTGGTTGTAGGTCAGGTGAATTTACTGTGTACTAGTTACTCGGTGATTGGGGGAGGGGGGCACTGGTGTCACGTAGATTTTTTGTGATGCCGATTTCGGCATGTTTAGTAGCCTCCCTCAGAGCTGTCAATCACACTGCAGCAGCCCCGCCCATATTCAGCTGAGGACTATTCTTGCTGTCAGTGAATGGAAACTTTCTTCGTTGCCTCCTGTAGATTGTAGCTTACCTTACTAATACTTCTCACAGCTGGGGGTTTGTTACTAGTTGTATCCAGTCTAGACATTCCTTTGAGACATATACATTCTGTTACAATGTGTCAGTCTGGAGTCCAGAGCTCAGAGGGGATTGTCTAGACTGGATACAATTGTAACAAAACCCTTATCTGCCTCATCAGTGCGGTCTGAGCAATCAGTGGTATCTGACGCTTATCTCCTGAAGACCAGCGGCTGAATGCTCAGTAATGGGTCAGTGACGGCCTCTCTGCAGTGTGCTGAGCTGATTATCTAATTATAGAAGGTGATTACCGCATAGCAGAGGCCATCGTGCGGCTCGCTTCTTGTTTTCTTCTAACTGCCTAGTGATTGACCGGTCAGCCCCCCGAGACCTCCGGCAGCGTTCCTGGTATTTTTAGCTATAATGGCAGACTTTTTTATTTTGTCCACAATTCTGATGTGAAGAGGCTGCGGTACTCTGAGGGGCCAGTTCACACGCTGCGTAAATACTGCAACAGATAAAACAAATACGGAGTGGAAAAAACGCTGAAATTGACCTGTGGTGGTGAAATACATGCCGCAGCATGTTCATTGTCTTTACGTAAACGCCTCTTATATGTTGCGGGATTGTAAATCCTGCATCAAATAGGAGTTCCGTATTTTGCAGCGGATTTGTAGCGAACCCACCGCAAAAAACTGAACTCAGAAAAAAACTAAAATTAAACTTGCCTAGTCCGTGTTTCATCCTCCTGGGATGACTCTTCGTCTCGTGGCGGCGGCGCTGCTGCTCAATCACAGGCTGTGGCGGCGGCGCTGCTGCTCAATCACAGGCTGTGGCGGCGGCGCTGCTGCTCAATCACAGGCTGTGGCGGCGGCGCTGCTGCTCAATCACAGGCTGTGGCGGCGGCGCTGCTGCTCAATCACAGGCTGTGGCGGCGGCGCTGCTGCTCAATCACAGGCTGTGGCGGCGGCGCTGCTGCTCAATCACAGGCTGTGGCGGCGGCGCTGCTGCTCAATCACAGGCTGTGGCGGCGGCGCTGCTGCTCAATCCCAGGTCACATGGATGAAGCGTCACCCGAGGAGGCCGGGAGGGTAAGTGCTGCAGTTTTTTAGAGGACATTCCGGCCGATAATCTCCACCACAGCTCGGTGCGCTTTTTCGCCCGGAAATCCCTGCGGCGCACAGGGCACATGCGCTATTACACGGTGTATCCGCCACGTGTGAACTCTACCTAAAGCGCTGGATCCCCCTCCTGCACCTGTTTGTGATTAGAGATTTCTATACATTGGACAGTTTCCTGCAGATGACAGAATTACCGAGTACAAGGACAGCTCTGACATCCCACACTGCCCCGGCGTTCTCGGACTTGTTCGTTTATCCTCCTTGTGTATTTGCAGGTCGGCTTTCTGAAGATCCTGCACAAGTATGAGCTCTCGTTCACATTGCCTTCCCTGCAGCGACTCGGAAGGAATATTTGTGCCGTTCCTCTTCCTAACCCGAACCTCCGAGTGACTAACATTGCAGCACTGCCAGAAGGTGAGACCGCAGCACGGCTAAGAGTGTAGAAGGCCAGATCTTCCCTCCAGGGGGTCAAAGTACCGCATTATAAAAAAAAAAATGAGTAGGGTGAATGTGTTGATGCCTGAGAAACCATATAAAGGGCTCCCCGATCCCACACGCTCACAGTTCAGATTTGGTGATGTTGTAATGGATTACAGATGTCTTGTCCTATACTGAACGTGGTCTGATGCGGGTGGACAGGACGGGCGGGCGCGGTGCCGTCTGATGCTCCAGTCATTACTCCACTTACATCTGGATCACCTGCTGAGCGGTGTAAAGATCTCGGGGGCCAGAGCAGGCGAGTCCTCATTCAGCCGAGCTTATTTAACATCTGTATTTTGATCTCATTTAGGCCCCATGCATACAATCGCTCTTTTGCGGCCGCAGTTCCCCCAAAAATCCACAGGAGAATTGCGGCCCCATTCATTGCTATGTGCCGATGCACACGACTGTGGTTTCCACGGTCCGTACATGGCCCAGGAGCCCGGACCGCAGAAAGAACGGACATGTCTTATTACGGCTGTGTTCTGCGGTCAAGGCTCATAGCAAATAATGGCACGGCTCACGGGTGTTACTTTGCCCCCGGCCGACCCGAAAATCACGGCCGTGCACATTGCTATGGCCGTGTGCGTGAGGCCTAAGTAAGACCCAAAATATGTTTGTGTGTAAATAAAAAAAATAAAAAATTGGCTTCAACTTGGGACAGCATTTTCAAAATTGCAACATGCCCGATCATATGGCGTATTACAGAACTTTACACCCGATCTGAAGTCCGAGAGTAAAATACATTATTCCACTATTTTATTGACTTCACAGGGAATGTCCACTGAGCTCTGAACCTGCAGCTGCACAAGCTGATATTTAACCCCTTCCTGCATTTTCACGTACAGTTACGTGATGGGAACTGGTGTTTTCCCGCAATTCCACGTAACTGTACGTGAAGGAGATGGAGCTGAGCCAGCGACCTCACCGCCGGGTGACAGCTGTATGTTAAAGCTGGCACCCTGAGGTATCGGCCAGGAGCGGAGCTAGCCTCCGATCCGACCGATTAACCCCTCACATGCTGCGTTCAATAGAGATCGCAGCATGTGAAGAGTTTATAGCCACCGGCACCCCAGCAACGTGATCGTTGTAAAACAAAGTTCTACAAATTGGGTATCGCCGGAATCGGACTGACCCGCAGAATAAAGGTAACCAGTAATTTTTAACGCGTGGTGAACGCTGTATAAAGATAACTAGAAAACTATGCCAGAATTGCGTTTTTTTGGTCACCTTGCCTCCCAAAAAAAGGATAACAAGTGATCAAAAAGTCGCATGTACCCCAAGATGGTACCAATAATAACTACAGCTCGTCCCGCAAAAATACAGCCCTCATACCACTACGTCTATGAAAAAATAAACTTGGTTATGGCTCCAATAAGTCAGGAAATAAAAAATATGCAGTTGTGCCGGCCCGAGGGGAACATTTTTTCTGTTTCAAGAGGCGAATTATCAAGCCCCTAAAATTAGGGAACCAGGAAGGAGGGGCCCAAACATATCCGCTGGAAGCGAGGGCGCCCGTATTATACCAGGAAGGGGAGGACCCAAACATACCTTCTGGGAGCGAGGGCGCCCGTATTATACCAGGAAGGGGAGGCCCAAACATATCTGCTGGAAGCAAGGGCGCCCGTATTATACCAGGAAGGGGAGGCCCAAACATATCTGCTGGGAGCGAGGGTGCCCGTATTATAACAGGAAGAGGAGGCCCAAACATATCTGCTGGGAGCGAGGGTGCCCGTATTATACCAGGAAGGGGAGGCCCAAACATATCTGCTGGAAGCGAGGGTGCCCGTATTATACCAGGAAGGGGAGGGCCCAAACATATCTGCTGGAAGCGAGGGCGCCCGTATTATAACCGGAAGGGGAGGCCCAAACATATCTGCTGGAAACGAGGGTGCCCGTATTATACCAGGTAGGGAAGTGCCCAAACATATCTGCTGGAAGCGAGGGTGCCCGTATTATACCAGGGAGGGGAGGACCCAAACATATCTGCTGGAAGCGAGGGCGCCCGTATTATACCAGGACAACACTTCCCAGCAAAATTCCCCAAACAGCAAAGGTGCGGAGTGTAGGGATGCACGATGCATCGAAACTTCGATACTGTGCATCACCAAACGGTTCGATACCGCTATTTCCTGTATTTCGATACTTAGCTGCGCGGCCGCACAGCTCAGTATAGTAATACATGAGTGAGAGTGGGGCTGCAGCCGTGTAATACAGTCACTGCCCCGCTCCTGAGTCCTGGCATGTGCGCACCGTCAGGATGATGCGATGCGGCCGGCGCTGCACTAATGAGCGGCGGCACTGAATACAGAACATGGTGGGCGCACTACAAAACACCACCATGCCTGAACCGCCGCTCATTAGTGCAGAGCCGGCGGCATCTCCTCATGCTGACCTCGCGCACACTTCCTGTCAGGAGCGGGGCAATGTCTGTATTACACAGCCGCAGCCCCGCTCTATAACGGCAGAGATCAGAGAAAGCTCTCATCTCCGCCGCTATTCCCCTGAATGCTGTGATCACAGCTGACTGCAGCATTCAGGGGAAAATGAGAAGGGGGTGCCCCTGGATCGCATTACAGGAATCCCTGTGACGCGATCGAGGGCCATACCATATATGGGCAGACAGCCCAGGGTCTATTGAAGGACCCCAGGGCTATCTTAGCATATTTCCTGTTATGGCATACTAAGGTATGTCCTAACAGCCTGTGTGCTATCCGTCCAGAGGCTAATGTACTGGCATATATCTGATATATGCCTGTGTACTATCAGTATATAGATATATGCCAGTACATTAACCCCTTCCCTCTTTAGCCACTTTTGACCTTCCTGACAGAGCCTCATTTTTCAAATCTGACATGTTTCACTTTATTTGGTAATAACGTCGGAATACTTTTACCTATCCAAGCGATTCTGAGATTGTTTTCTTGTGACACATTGGACTTTAAGATAGTGGTAAAATTCAGTATTTAATTGTGAAAAACACCAAAATATAGTGAAAAATTAGCATTTTTAGCAATTTAACTGTATCTGCTTGTAAGACAGGCAGATATACCACACAAAATTGTTCCTAATTAACATCCCCCATGTGTCTACATTAGATCGGCATAGTTTTTTGAACATCCTTATATTTTTCTAGGACGTTACAAGGCTTAGAACTTTAGCAGCAATTTCTCACATTTTCAAGAAAATTTCAAAAGGCTATTTTTACAGGGACCAGTTCAGTTGTGAAGTGGCTTTGAGGTCCTTATATATTAGAAACCCCCAAAAAGTCACCCCATTTTAAAAACATCACCCCTCAAAGTATTCAAAACAGCATTTAGAAAGTTTCTTAACCCTTTAGACGTTTCACAGGAAATAAAGCAAAGTAGAGGTGAAATGTACAAATTTCGTTGTTTTTTTTTTTGCAGAAATTCATTTTGAATTCATTTTTTTTATAACACAGAAGTTTTTACCAGAGAAACACAACTCAATATTTATTGCCCAGATTCTGCAGTTTTTAGAAATATCCCACATGTGGCCGTAGCGTGCTACTGGACTGACGCACCGGCCTCAGAAGCAAATGAGCACCTAGAGGATTTTGGGGCCTTGTTTTTATTACAATATATTTTAGGCACCATGTCAGGTGTGAAGGACTCTTGCGGTGCCAAAACAGTAGAAACCCCCACATGTGACCCCATTTTGGAAACTACACCCCTTGAGGAAATTATCTAGGGGTATAGTGAGCATTTTGACCCCACAGGATTTTTGCAGAAATTATTGGAAGTAGGCCGTGAAAATGAAAATCTACATTTTTCCCAATAAAACGTAGGTTTAGCTAATTTTTTTTCATTCCCACAAGGACCTAAGGAAAAAAAAGCACCACAACATTTGTAGATCAGTTTGTCCCGAGTAAAACAGTACCCCACATGTGGTCATAGACGGCTGTTTGGACACACGGCGGGGCTTAGAAGGGAAGGAACGCCATTTTGCTTTTGGAGCTCAAATTTAGCAGGAATAGTTAGCAGAGGCCATGTCGCATTTGCAAAGCCCCTGAGGGGACAAAACAGTGGAAACCCCCCACAAGTGACCCCATTTTGGAAACTACACCCCTTGAGGATATTATCTAGGGGTATAGTGAGCATTTTGACCCCACAGGATTTTTGCAGAAATTATTGGAAGTAGGTCGTTAAAAAAGAAAATCTACATTTTTTTTTCAAATAAAATGTAGGCTTAGCTATATTTTTTTTCATTTCCACAAGGACAAAAGAAGAGAAAGCACCACAAAATTTGTAAAGCTATTTCTACCGAGTAAAACAGTACCCCACATGTGGTCATAAATGGCTGTTTGGACACACGGCAGGGCTGAGAAGGGAAAGAGTGCCATTTGGAGCTCAAATTTATCAGGAATGGTTTGCGGAGGCAATGTTGCATTTGCAAAGCCCCTGAGGGGACAAAACAGTGGAAACCACCCAAAATTGACCCCTTTTGGGAAACCATGCCGCTCAAGGAAATTATTTAGGGGTGTAGTGAGCATTTAAATAAATGATCCAATTAAAATTCCATGGATGTGATAAACTTTGAAGCGCTCCTTTATACACAGGCCAGGTTTGTCGGGGCAGGTGTCGCACTGATAAATGGTGTCTCGTCTTCTCCCCCTTTTGTAACAGACTTTGCACCTTTTTTGGCTCCTTCCCTTTTTACCAGTGGAGGGGATTTCGCCGGGAAAGTGTTGACCTGGTACAATACGTGGACCATCGCATCTAGAAGTACTGGGGCCCTCCCCTTCCTGGTTCCCAAATACAAGGGCCTTGATAACCACCTCTTGAAACTGAAGGAATGTCCCTGTCCGGCCTGCACATCGGTATAGCACGTAAGCGTTCTACAATGCCATCTGTACCATGTGCACGGCCAGCTCTTTATACCACACCTCTGTTTTCCGCATGGCACTGAACGGCTTCAGTACTTGATCAGAGAGATCACCCCCTCCCATGTACTTATTGTAGCCGAGGATGCAGTATGGCTTGGGGGTCATTGTGGTGGTACCTCGGACAGGGACTGGGGTGCTGCCGCAACCGTGTATTGTGGTCAACATAAGGACATCCCTATTGTCCTTATACTTGACCAGCAACAAGTTATCGCTGTGTAGTGCCCGGCTTTCTCCCTTGGTTGTCCAATCAGATTTTTAGAGAGGCCTCTGGTTTTTGCGCACGGTGCCGCATGCTGCAGGACTTCTGGTGGAGAGGCAGGTAAATAGTGGGACGCTGGTGTAGAAGTTATCCACGTAAAGGTGATAACCCTGGTCCAGCAGTGGGTGCACCAAGTCCCACACTATTTTCCCACTAACTGCCAGGACAGGGGGGCATTCTGGGGATTCTATCCTGGTGTCCTTCCCTTCATAAACCTGTAGGTGCACCCTGAGCTGCTCTCGCACAGCTTGTACATTTTAATTCCGTACCTCGCCCTCTTGCTTGGCAGAATTTTAGTCTCCCTTTAAAATGTACAAGGGACTCGTCTATTGCTATGTTCTTTTCGGGGGTGTACACTTCCTGAAATTTGGTGCAGAAATGATCAATGACTGGCCTGATCTTGAATAGGCGGTCGTATGTGGGGTCATCACGGGGCGGGCACGGTGTATTATCACTATAATGCAAAAATTTCAGAATAATTTCAAATCGTGTCCGGGTCGTTGCCATGCGGTATAATGGGGTGCTGTATAAACTGTCCGCACTCCAGTACTGCCTAATCTCTGGCTTTTTTTATTAGGCCCATATGTAGGACAAGGCCCCAAAATGTCATCATTTCTGCTGCCTCTATGGGGGTCCACCTAGCAAATGATGACGTGGGGTTTTGGGCTAAAAATTGCTGGGCGTATAAATTTGTTTGGGCCGCCATTACATTAACAAAATCCTCAGAGAAGAAGACCTTGAAAAAGTCAATTCCCGCGAGGCCTGCAGTCCCTAACCGAAATCCTGAGCTCCCTGTGAAATCCGGAATGTGAGGCTCATAATTATCAGGGGTGGGTTCCACACGATATCACTCATTTGGGGGGTTGCCTGAGCTGATGTCCTGGGGCGCCTTTGTGGGGGTTCCTCATCACTGAATGATGAGGTCAAGATGAATGGGGCAATTTCCTCTTCTCCCGCGCTGGCCGATTCAGTGTCAGAGGCCAGGATGGCGGACGCCTCCTCGGCTGAGTAGACCCTTTGGGATGATTGGGGCATTTTTATTAGGGGGTATGTAGTGCTTCAACACGTGTAATACTTTATTTTTATATAGGTGGTTGTGTATGTTGTGCTTTTACACGTGTATATGACATTTATTGAAAAAGAAGAAAAATTCCTGAGTCCCTGACACTAACAAATCAATAACGAACGCTGTCAATTTACTCTAAACCTGTCGCTGCGCTATCAAATGTAGCGAACGAAATTCAGTTAAAAAAAAAACTGAATGTCCGTCACTAAACGGGCGCTGATTATAAGATGTCAATTTATTCAAACTGTATAATATATATATATATATATAGCTAGAACTTCTGCTCTATATTGTTTTTACACAACGGTCCGCGGCTCTAACGCTGCTCTACAGTTTTAGAAAAAAGCCAAAAAAAAAAACCTGCGTAAACAAATGACCACTGAGGCGGATTATTAGACTCTGCACTCAGTAGCCGCAGGGCGCACGCAAAAAAAAGGTGCAGTAATACAAAATCCTCCTCCTCTTCCTCGGGGGGCTGGCATCACCGCCATTTTTTACATGGAGGATGGTAGTGATTGGTGCTGTCCTAGACCGTACCAATCACCACCATATCACTGTGCCCTGTGGCAGAGTAGTAGGCTAAAGCTGCAAACGGCCGCAATTGGCCGGTCTGAATTGACTGGCCAATGGCGGCGATCGCCGATGCGGGGGGAGGCGACACCCCCCTGGCCATCGTGTACAGATGGCCTGCTGTTCTGAACAGCCGCCATCTTTACTTTAAAACGTTCTCATTTTTTTTTATAACTGTTTTCCCGTTTGGCGTACGTATAGGACATTTTGCGGGAAGCGCTGGCTTTCCGTGACGTATACTTACAGCAAATGTCGGGAAGGGGTTAAAGTTTAAAAATAAAGTAAAAACAAAGTAATGTTACATTTAAAAAAGAATCCACATACGCCTTTATTACAATAAACATTAACATAAGTCTCAATACATAAAATATACACATTCGGTATCGGCGCGGCCGTAATAACCGGCGCAATGATTCTTGTGCATCGTCTATGTTGTGTGCGCTGTAAAAAAATAAAAAACACGGCTTTCTATCACTTATTGTGAGGCGCGAGGTGCGATGATGAATTTCACCTCCATGTGCCTCACATTAATAGTGATTAACCCCATCATGTACCTCACACATTAACCCATTATGACTGAGAAACATGATGGGGTAATCACTATTAATGTGAGGCGCATGGAGGGTAAATTCATCATCGCACCTCGTGCCTCATTAGAAAACGGAAGACATTTTTTTTTATTACTGTTGGCAAAGTATCGAAATCGCAATATACACGAAGTATCGGTATCCAAGTCCAAATTCTGGTACGGTGACATCCCTAGCAGAGTGTGGACCAAAAGGGGGATAAGTGAGGACCATTTATCAGGGCGACACCGGCCTGTGCAGAAAGGATCGATCAGCGTAACACACAGCTATGGAATATGTGGTTTTTTTTTTACCCCATTATTATACCACCTGACTATACCCCTTATATACTCCACCCGGCTTACATGTACCCCCACATTTTTATACCCCCTGACTATGCCCCTGATGTACTCTGCCCGGCTTACATATGCCACCACATTTTAAATGGAAACCCCAGTAAGATTCCAAACAAAACTACTATAAGCAAAATCTACGCTTCAAATGGCGCTCCCTCCCATCTGAGCCCTACAGCGTCCCCAAACAGCAGTTTCCTTCCACATAAATGGCATCACCTTACCCGGGAGAACCCTTTTAACAATTTTTGGGGTGTCTCTCTCCAGTGGCATGAGCTGGGCATGACATATTTGCCACTGAAATGACATATCTAGGGATTTTTTTTTTACTTTGCGCCATCCACAGCACAATCATTTATGGAAAAGACCTGTGGGGTGAAAATGCTCACTACACCCCTTTAATAAATGCCTTGAGGGGTGCAGTTTCCATAATAGGGTCACTTCTCAGTGGTTTCTTTTATTATTTCACATCTGAGCCTCTGCATTTGTGAACCAATACTTTATATGTCGCCAAATTAGGCCTCAATTTGACATGGTTCTCTTTTACTCCTGAGCCCTGTCGAATGTCCAGACAAGAGATTAGGGCCACATGTAGGGTGATTCTAAAACCGGGAAACACCGCATAATAATTAGAGAGTGGTCTTGTTATGGTGGCACAAGCCGGGCACCACATTGGCAGATCTATGGAAAAAATCCCATTTTCACTCGGCAACATCGAGTGCACACTAATTTCTACAAAACACCTGTGGGGTTAACATGCTCACTACACCCCTAGGTAAATACCTTGAGGGGGTGTAGTCTTCAAAATGGGGTCACTTTTGGGGGATTTCCACTGTTTTCGCATCGCAAGAGCCTTTCAAACCCGACATGGTGCTTAAAATATATTCAAATAAAAAGGAGGCTTCAAAATCCTCTATGTGCTCCTTTGCTTCTGAGGCCGGTTCTTCAGTCCATTACCGCACTATGGCCACATGTGGGATATTCCTGAAAACTGCAGAACCTGGGCAATAAAAATTGAGTTGCGTTCCTCTGGTAAAACCTTCTGTTACAAAAAAATAGATGAAAAATGAATTTCTGCAAAAAAAAAGAAATTTGAAAATTTCACCTCTACTTTGCCTTAATTCCTGTGAAACGTCTAAAGAGTTAAACTTTCTAAATGCTGTTTTGAATTCTTTGAGGGGTGAAGTTTTTAAAATGTGGTGACTTATCAGGGGATTCTAATATATAAGGCCCTAAAATTAGCTTCACAACTGAACTGGCCCTTGTAATAATGGCCTTTTGACATTTTCTTGAAAATGTGAGAAATTGCTGCTAAAGTTCTAAGCCTTGTAACGTCCTAGAAAAATAAAAGGATGTTCAAAAAATGATACCAATCTAAAGTAGACATATGGGGGATGTTAATTAGCAACAATTTTGTGTGGTATTACTATCTGTCTTACAAGCAGATACATAGAAAAATAGAGGGTTGTTCAAAAAACAATGTAGACATATGGGGGATGCTAATTAGCGACTATTTTGTGTGTTATAACGGCCTGTCTTACAAGCAGATACATTTAAATTGAGAAAAATGCTAAATTTTGGTGTTTTTCACAATTAAATACTTAATGTATCGAGCAAATTTTGGCAGTAACATAAAGTCTAATGTGTCACAAGAAAACAATCTCAGAATCTCTTGGATAGGTAAAAGCGTTCTGGAGTTATTACCACATAAAGTGACACATGTCAGATTTGAAAATATTGGCTGTGTCCTGAAGGGGTTAAGCAAAAGAATGTAGAAAATAAACTGAAATGGGCCAACATTAGTGCAAACTAAACCCCTCCAGGTACAGATAAGGTCAAGTCATATATTTTCATGACCATGTTGGTAAAAATATTTAACTTGCGTGAGCCCCTCCTCTATCGCTTACAGGGGCTGTCCCAGTTTTAAATGGTCTAAAATAAGCATTAAAAATGAATCTGGCAAGTTGCCTTTGTTGTAAAAGTTCTCCAGTTGCGAGCGATTCCCTTTACTTGATCATAATGACGCCCCCTAGTGTTCTATAGGATAATGTGCATATCCTACTGAGTTGAATGAGGGAGGACACAGCTGCTCAGTTCTGCTCTCCCAACTGGCACCAGCCAATGGAAAATGACGTTGCTGCTGGTCAGAAGAATCTATTATTGTGAAACGCGGCTTGTAGTGTGGATGGAGACTCGGGAAGACACTGGAGAGCGAGCAGATGAGGAGCGCCTGCGTACAGCACTGCTTACATTCAGCGGTGACCTCTCCCCTCACTGTAAGCTGCAGACTCCTTCTTTGGTTATATAGGGCTGGGCTCCCCCTCTCCTGCTCATCCCCCTCACTGTGTGTAAGCTGCCGGCTCTCCCTCCTTCTTTGGTTATATAGGGCCATTATACGGGTGGAGGCAGTTATGGGGGGCATTATACGGGGTGGAGGGAAGTTATGGGGACATTATACTGTGTGGAGGCAGCTATGGGGGCATTATACTGTGTGGAGGGCAGTTATGGGGACATTATACTGTGTGGAGGCAGCTATGGCGCATTATACTGTGTGGTGGCAGTTATGGGGGCATTCTACTGTGTGTAGGGCAGTTATGGGGACATTATACTGTGTGGAGGTAGCTATGGGGGCATTATACTGTGTGGAGGGCAGTTATGGGGCCATTATGCGGGGTGGAGGGCAGTTATGGGGGCCATTATACGGGGTGGAGTGCAGTTATGGGGCCATTATACGGGGTGGAGGGCAGTTATGGGGCCATTATACCGGGTGGAGGGCAGTTATGGGGCCATTATACGGGGTGGAGGGCAGTTATGGGGCCATTATACGGGGTGGAGGGCAGTTATGGGGCCATTATAAGGGGTGGAGGGCAGTTATGGGGCCATTATACCGGGTGGAGGGCAGTTATGGGGCCATTATACGGGGTGGAGGGTAGTTATGGGGCCATTATACGGGGTGGAGGGCAGTTATGGAGCCATTATACGCAGTGGAGGGCAGTTATGGGGCCATTATACGGAGTGGAGGGCAGTTATGGGGCCATTATACGGGGTGGAGGGCAGTTATGGGCCATTATACGGGGTGGAGGGCAGTTATGGGGCCATTATACGGGGTGGAGGGCAGTTATGGGGCCATTATACGGGGTGGAGGGCAGTTATGGGGGCATTATACTGTGTGGAGGCAGTTATGGGGCCATTATACGGGATGGAGGGCAGTTATGGGGCCATTATACTGTGTGGAGGCAGTTATGGGGCCATTATATGGGGTGGAGGGCAGTTATGGGGCCATTATACGGGGTGGAGGGCAGTAATGGGGCCATTATACGGGGTGGAGGGCAGTAATGGGGCCATTATACGGGGTGGAGGGCAGTAATGGGGCCATTATACGGGGTGGAGGGCAGTAATGGGGCCATTATACGGGGTGGAGGGCAGTTATGGGGCCATTATACGGGGTGGAGGGCAGTTATGGGGCCATTATACGGGGTGGAGGGCAGTTATGGGGCCATTATACGGGGTGGAGGGCAGTTATGGGGCCATTATACGGGGTGGAGGGCAGTTATGGGGCCATTATACGGGGTGGAGGGCAGTTATGGGGCCATTATACGGGGTGGAGGGCAGTTATGGGGAGCATTATACGGGGTGGAGGGCAGTTATGGGGAGCATTATGTGTTGGGGTATATTATATACAGTAGGCTCGGATAAATATTAATTCAATGTCCTGGCATTCAAAAGGGGTGTGGCCTAAATAATTCAATAATCGTAGTTGAGGTCACATGTTCAGTTAATCGTGACTGTGATTTAGGTGGTGATTTCCAGTCCTCGGTGGAGGGGCATCTCTTATGGGTGATGGGTCTGTAGATCTCCATAGTGAGTCAGTTTTGGAGGCCTCCCCTCCATAGACCGGGGTAATGATCCCGGGGGCGACTGCTCTAAGGTTTACAAACTCCGAAAAATAAATGGTTGCTGGTAAATGGGAAAGGGACTGAATGCGGAAGACGCCACGTTCTTGGGTTGGTTTTAGTTCTCGATCTCTGAGGTTTCTCCGATTTTTGCCTCCACCCGACACCGAACTGGAAACTCCTACAACCAAATATCCCAGAATATGAGATGTTCGCTCTGTGGGATTTATGGCGCTGTGTGTTCTTGGGAGGACCTAGTTGTACGGCGGAGCAGTCGTAACTCTTACAATGTGAAGGCCGCTTCGCACATTTTAATAAAATATTGACTTTTATTAGAGATCAGTTTGTTTTTCAGTGTTTTTTGCTTCTGTTCTACAGTCCTGGTGGTTGCCGATGCATCGTGAGTGTTATTGAGTAATGGGGGGGGGGGGGGGTACCCCATGATCTCCAGGTGTGTTAATAATATATATTACATGACCTCCTGGATAGAGACCTGTGTACACCAGCGATCTCATGGTGTCTGTGTATGGCTAGGTCAGGAGAGCTGCTAGCCAAACACTTATTAGACAGACCACTATCTAATGTGTACAACCTGCTGAACGGAGTATTCCCATCTATGATCTTTATGAAATAACCACGGGGTCTGCCATACATAGCTGTGGGACCTGCAACTATCTACAGAACTTAGATCACCTGACCTGCCCAGTGAGGTGGTCACCACATCCAGGTGAAGTTCTCCCGGGTTAGTGCGTCGTCGTCCTCTCCTCCTCTGTGTTTAGGCTAGCTTCTCCTGGGATGGTGCGTCTTCCCTGTGTGTTTGCTGGCGTCTCCCGAGTTGGTGCGTCCTCTTCCTCCTCTGTATAGACTAGCTTCTCCCAGGTTGGTTCATCATCCACTTCTTCCCTGTGTGTGGGCTATCTACTCCTGGGTTGGTGTGCCCCTCCTCCCTGGGGTAGACTAGCTTCTCCTGGGTTGGTGTGCCCCCCTCCTCCCTGTGTGGGTAGGCTAGCTTCTCCTGGGTTGCTCTTCCCCCTCCTCCCTGTGTGGGTAGGCTAGCTTCTCCTGGGTTGGTGTGCCCCTCCTCCCTGGTGTAGACTAGCTTCTCCTGGGTTGGTGTGCCCCCCTCCTACCTGTGTGTGGGCTAGCTTCTCCTGGGTGGACTACCTTCTCCTGGATTGGTGTGCCCCTCCTCCCTGGTGTAGACTAGCTTCTCCTGGGTTGCTCTTCCCCCTACTCCCTGTGTGGGTAGGCTTGCTTCTCCTGGGTTGGTTTGCCCCCCCCTCCTACCGGTGTGTGGGCTAGCTTCTCCGGGGTGGACTACCTTCTCCTGGATTGGTGTGCCCCTCCTCCCTGGTGTAGACTAGCTTCTCCTGGGTTGGTGTGCCCCTCCTCCCTGGTGTAGACTAGCTTCTCCTGGGTTGGTGTGCCCCCCTCCTACCTGTGTGTGGGCTAGCTTCTCCTGGGTGGACTACCTTCTCCTGGATTGGTGTGCCCCTCCTCCCTGGTGTAGACTAGCTTCTCCTGGGTTGCTCTTCCCCCTCCTCCCTGTGTGGGTAGGCTTGCTTCTCCTGGGTTGGCGTGCCCCCTCCTCCTCCTTGTGTGGGTAGGCTAGCTTCTCCTGGGTTGGTGTGCCCCCTCCCTGTGTGGGTAGGCTGGCTTCTCCTGGGTTGCT
Organism: Rhinoderma darwinii; assembly: GCF_050947455.1. Taxonomy (NCBI): domain Eukaryota; kingdom Metazoa; phylum Chordata; class Amphibia; order Anura; family Rhinodermatidae; genus Rhinoderma; species Rhinoderma darwinii. The sequence goes on from NC_134687.1 coordinate 5,025,245, forward strand.
CTTCCCCCTCCTCCCTGTGTGGGTAGGCTAGCTTCTCCTGGGTTGGCGTGCCCCCCTCCTCCCTGTGTGGGTAGGCTAGCTTCTCCTGGGTTGGTGTGCCCCCTCTCCCCTGTGTGGGTAGGCTGGCTTCTCCCGGTTTTCTCTTCTTGCCAGTATATTTCTGTAATCTTCCTGTATACACATCTTCTTTCCCTCCTCTTCTAGAAGTGTCTGATTTGGCAGCTCTTCTTGTTCAGGGTTTGTTTTCAGGGAAATGCTGCGGATTGTCTGTGATCAGCAGATGAATGAGACTGATTTACTGCGGCAGATGCCAGACCTGGGAGGATGGGATATAAAAATACCAAAATATCTGCTGCTTAAAGAGGCGGTCACCAGATTATAAGCGCCCCCCTGTCTCCTACATAATGTGATCGGCGCTGGAATGTAGACAACAGTGGTTTTTATTTTGAAAAACGATCATTTTTTAGCAATTTTAGATTTATGCTAATTAGTTTCTTAAAGACCAACTGGGCGTGTTTTTACTTTTGACCAAGTGGGTGTTGTAAAGAAATGTATGAGGCTGACCAATCAGTGACCGACCAATCAGTGACCGACCAATCAGTGACCTTGTTCCAGCCCAGCATGATTGTGCAGTGAAAGAAGCTGGGCTGGAACAATGGGAAGTGCATGACGCTGATTGGTCGGTCACTGATTGGTCGGTCACTGATTGGTCGGTCACTGATTGGTCGGTCACTGATTGGTCAGCCTCATACATTTCTTTACAACACCCACTTGGTCAAAAGTAAAAACACGCCCAGTTGGTCTTTAAGAAACTAATTAGCATAAATCTAAAATTGCTCAAAAATGATCGTTTTTCAAAATAAAAACCACTGTTGTCTACATTTTAGCGCCGATCAGATTATGCAGGAGATAGGGGGGCTCTTATAATCTGGTGACCGCCTCTTTAAAGACAAACGGCTCTGAAAAAAGCTGCCCATGAGGATATTGCCAATGTGAATTAAAGATTGTTCTGCCACCTAACCCCCCCCCCCCTCATCTATTAACACTGGTGATAACTGCAATACATCCGCCTTGTGCCCCCCGGCCTGCGCAGACCCCTCGCCAGGGCTTGTACACCAGTGATCTTGCATGTAATACTTTGTACAGATGTAAAGATGAAGTCCTGATGAGCGGCTCCGGCCACATATGTACATGACCGCTCTGCACTACTTCTGGGGCTGCTGCCCTCGTATAAGGGTCCTGATGTCATGTACATGGGGTGCAAAGGTCTCTGATCAGCCAGAAAGACGCGGGTTCCTGACCTGTTGTAAGAAGCGGTCCCGGCTGCCGCACACAGTCGTGCCTGACGTCAATGTGAAGAACTGTCAGAATCAAGCACAAGAGACGCGCAATGTCACCTTTGTAGGAACGAAGAATTGTGGAGACCAAATCATCTCCTTGTACTCGGGGAGTTTTTGCATCTTCAGAAGGACTTGGAGACACCGAGGTTCCTGCTCGCGATGATGATGATGATGATGATGATGATGATGATGAATTTCAAAAGAAGAAAAAGTGAAAGAAAATGCTGCAAGTTCTCGCATGAAATTCAGCAGAAAATATCGTTCATAGAATAAGTTCATAGAATTTGGGATTGGAATCGGTTTTCAGAGTTTTGCCTTTGTATTGTGGACGTCCCTCCCATGATGCCTGTCCTGTTTTCTTGGCGCTCCCTTCCTGCAGGATCATGAGGATGGTGGAAGGATCAAGCCCATACATGACGGCTTTATAAAACGTGTGGAGGATGGGTGGTGGGGGGAGGGTAGGAGTTATACTGCTGGCTATTTACTGACCATTGAGGAGATAAATGGCGGCCGGCACGGAGGTTCCTGGAATTTGCCACATGCAGAATAAATCCTCTTTGGATGTTGAGGACGGACACCGCATAGTATCCCCTTGAATGCAGCGCCGGGGTCCTGGGTTCAAATCCAACCAAGGACAACATCTACCTGCAGTTTGTATGTTCTCCCCGTCTTTGCCTGGGTTTCCTCCCACACCCCAAAAACATTGAGGGGGAATTTAGTTTGTGAGCCCCAATGGGGACAGTAAATGAGGACCTCTGTCCAGCGCTGCGGAATATGTTGGTGCTATAGAAGTAACAGAAATAATCACGTACATCCGGGTCATTGAAAGCCGGGCCCCTGCTCAGCGGCTCTGGTCCCGGCCGTGTAACCCCTTAGATACAGGCAGTAGTGATTGTGGCATCTGAGGTGTTTGACGGATGGGACGTAGCGGCTTCTGTCAGCCCATCAGTGCCCCAACGAAATTGCGGGGTGCCCATGGGAGCCTAACAAAGACCACCAGGACTGCCGCGGCGCCCATATCGTGACCATGAGGTGCTGGCGGTGCACCCAAGTCTCCTTCTTCTGTTTCCCGTTCATTTTCACGCAAGAATCTTCTCAATCTGCGTAATTCACGATGAGACTGAGTGTTCTTCTTTCTCCACAGGACACGGCATTAAATGTGAATACACGGCTCACAAGGAAGGAGTCGTAAAGGAAGAGATGATTCTGGCCAGTGAGGCCGACCACAAGACTGTCATCAAGGTGGTGGTGAAGGCGCGGGTCCTGGGTAAGTGGTCACCGGTAACGGGGATGTATAAGGCGTCTCGTGTGTAGCCATTCGTTTCCTGAAAGGATTGGGAACATCCTGAGGCTTCAAACCTGTCCTGAGCTAATCCTCACAGCTGAGGGTTTGCTACAATTTTATCCAGTCTAGGATGTTACGGAAACATCGCTGCTAGGACGTTCCTACCAGCCGTATAGACTTAGATTAGAGCGGCACCGCACATGCGCGACCTCCGCTCCTTTCAAACTCCTCCTGGCCACCGTCTTGTGGCAACGAGGAGCCGCGGTCCCCTGTTTTGGCGATCAGTGGGGTCTCCGCTGCTCTAGCATTTTCCACCTATTTAGTGGATACGTGAAAAATACTGGAGGATGAAATACCCCTATAGAGCTACGGATGAGCATCTCTGTTTACATTGTAGTTTTTTAGAGGTCTTGGGGCCTTGTTGTCTATTAGCTGAAGCCAGAGTTTCCCTGAGTCCTGTTAAGACTGATGGCTCTGACCATGTGTGATAAAGTCTTCTCAAGTACTACAAAGAAGACACGGGCAAGAAATGGTCTCCTAGTGGGGGCCTTGCGCTCCTAGTGGGGGCCTTGCACTCACCACAAGTTGCTGTGTCCTATAATACTGCACATAGACTTGGTTATTTCTCCTCAACCCCTGGGTCTTGCTTGAAGATACTTGTTTTGACCCGTCGCGCTTCTTCTCTTGCAGACCGTCACCACGGCACTCCGATGCTGCTGGAGGGAGTGCGGTGTATCGGGGCTGAGCCGGAGTACGACTCGGAGCAGAGTGACTGGCACGGCTTTGACTGATGTCTGGTGGATAATGGACAGTCGCCCTATTTGTGCCGCTCTGCTTATCAAACCTTAAGCCATGAAGCTTGTAGGGAGTAGATGAGATCTGATTGGTCTGAAGGGCGTCTCGAAGGAGGGTCTGGTGCACTCTGATTGGCTGAGAGACTTGTCAGTAAATGTCTAGGACGGTACATACAAGATGGCGCCCCGCACCCTGTGGCTTTGTGTCCGTGCGTATTTGCCATTTGTGAGCCCTGCCCTGGGGTGTTGTATACCTAACTTATATACCAAGCGCTCCCACCAGCTGCCCCCAGAAAGCTGCTTACTGCTTATAGTTTACGGCATTCTCTCCGGTATGAGTCGGATGGGGGAGGGGTTGAACCCGCCGTCTGATTCAGAATGTCCAAAAAAGTGAATAAAATGATTGTATTTTTGCGTGAATTTTTACCGATTTGAAGATCGATGACTGATAAACTATCCGAACCAGGATCGGTGAAAAGTGGTAATAAACGATGGTCTCCACAACAACCAATCAGATGAACTCTTTTTTTTTTTTTTTTATGAGTGTTTTCTCCATCACCATCCACATCAATGGTCGCACACATTCCGGTAGGATGTAGATATTGATGGAGATGGTGATTTGTATATAAACGAGGTGTCAGGGACTTCACAGCATTTCATTATCAGTTCCCTCATGTGGGATTACACAGTGACGCCTCGGGTCGGGGGGAGGCCTCGGGTCTGTAAGTAATGGGGGTCCTAGTGTAATAGGGCTGCTCTCTCTCTGTAGACGGTGGGTTAGGGAACTGTCTAATGAGTGGGAATAATTGGTATAATACTTGCCCCCCGTCCTCTGTGCGTCGCCCCCTCTCTCGTCTCTAGATTCACCTTTATTACGAGCGGCTGGAAATAATCTAATTATAAACCCATCCAGTGATCAATCAGGAGCCACGTGGATTATTTCAGCCCTTCCCCCGCCGGGTGCTGAAGGTTTGTTGTCCCGGACGCTGTATATTGCAGATCTAAAAACGCAAGCGGACGGAGAACCATGAAACCGTAAGGGTATGTTCACACGCACTAATTACGGACGTAATTCGGGCGTTTTTGCCCCGAATTACGTCCGAAAATAGCGCCTCGATAGCGTTGACAAACATCTGCCCATTGAAAGCAATGGGCAGACGTTTGTCTGTTCACACGAGGCGTATATTTACGCGCCGCTGTCAAATGACGGCGCGTAAATAGACGCCCGCGTCAAAGAAGTGACCTGTCACTTCTTTGGCCGTAATTGGAGCCGTTATTCATTGACTCCAATGAATAGCAGCGCCAATTACGTCCGTAATGGACGCGGCGTTCAAGCGCCTGCACATGCCTCTACGGCTGAAATTACGGGGATGTTTTCAGGCGGAAACATCCCCGTAATTTCAGCCGTTACGGACGCCCTCGTGTGCACATACCCTTAATTAGATGGAGAACGTCCGAGGACAAGGAGGGAGCAGCATATAAATACAGTTAAATTCCATTACTCCGGCATATCGAGGGGATGGAGATCCTACTAATCCAGGAGGCAGCAGAAGTCTCGTGCCAGATTAGCAGGACACGATCTGATAGTCCGGCTCAATGTAGTCAGGGCAGGGCTCAGTGTGTAGAACATATAGTCGCGTTCGGAGCAGCACAGCGTTCACCCGATGGTCGCATCTCATAGGAATGAACTGGGAAATGTAACGGGTCTGAGCGCTGCGGTGGAGCCGCAACTCACGAGAAAGATGGAAATCACAGGCAAAGGACGTGTCCACTGATACCGGAGGAACATGGAGAGGCACGGGAGGGGGACGGAGGTTTTTGGCTCTTGCAGACACGGCACAAATAGTGATCGCTCCGGGAAGGCTCCGTCCTCCGGTTCTGTGTCCGACAACCAGCGCCGCCGTCTATGTAGCGTTCTCATGGACGCTCGCGTACGACACGTCTTATGTTCCTGGCGGTATAATATGAGCGTGATCGACCGCCAGGGATAGTGCCAGGTCCGCGCTCAAGGTGGGGCTGGCAAATTATGACCTAAATCAAAATCACGATTAATTGAACATGTAACCTCAATTATAATTATTTAGGCCACACCCCCTATATGCATGCTACGCCATTGAATTAATATTTATCCCCTCAGCCATCTGTATACTACGGTATATGATATACCCACCGGCACCACATAGTATAATGTCCCCATAACTGCCTCCACGCAGTATAATGCCCCCATAACTGCCTCCACACAGTATAATGCCCCCATAACTGCCTCCACGCAGTATAATGCCCCCATAACTGCCTCCACACAGTATAATGCCCCCATAACTGTCCTCACACAGTATAATGCCCCCATAACTGCCTCCACACAGTATAATGCCCCCATAACTGCCTCCACACAGTATAATGCCCCCATAACTGTCCTCACACAGTATAATGCCCCATAACTGCCTCCACACAGTATAATGTCCCCATAACTGCCTCCACACAGTATAATGTCCCCATAACTGCCTCCACACAGTATAATGCCCCCATAACTGCCCTCCACATAGTATAATGCCCCCATAACTGCCCTGCACACAGTATAATGCCCCCATAACTGCCTCCACACAGTATAATGCCCCCATAACTTCCCTCCACACAGTATAATGTCCCCATAACTGCCCTCCACACAGTATAATGCCCCCATAACTGCCTCCACACAGTATAATGTCCCCATAACTGCCTCCACACAGTATAATGCCCCCATAACTGCCTCCACGCAGTATAATGCCCCCATAACTGCCTCCACACAGTATAATGCCCCCATAACTGCCTCCACACAGTATAATGCCCCCATAACTGCCCTCCACATAGTATAATGCCCCCATATCTGCCCTCCACACAGTATAATGCCCCCATAACTGCCCTCCACACAGTATAATGCCCCTATAACTGCCTCCACACAGTATAATGCCCCTATAACTGCCTCCACACAGTATAATGTCCCCATAACTGCCTCCACACAGTATAATGTCCCCATAACTGCCTCTACATAGTATAATGCCCCCATAACTGCCTCCACACAGTATAATGTCCCCATATCTGCCTCCACACAGTATAATGCCCCCATAACTGCCTCCACACAGTATAATGTCCCCATAACTGCCTCCACACAGTATAATGCCCCCATAACTGCCTCCACACAGTATAATGCCCCCATAACTGCCTCCACACAGTATAATGTCCCCATAGCTTCCTCCACACAGTATAATGTCCCCATAACTGCCTCCACACAGTATAATGTCCCCATAACTTCCCTCCACACAGTATAATGCCCCCATAACTGCCTCCACACAGTATAATGCCCCCATAACTGCCTCCACACAGTATAATGCCCCCATAACTGCCCTCCACACAGTATAATGCCCCCATAACTGCCTCCACACAGTATAATGCCCCCATAACTGCCTCCACACAGTATAATGCCCCCATAACTGCCTCCACACAGTATAATGCCCCCATAACTTCCCTCCACACAGTATAATGCCCCCATAACTGCCTCCACACTGTATAATGCCCCCATAACTGCCTCCACACAGTATAATGCCCCCATAACTTCCCTCCACACAGTATAATGCCCCCATAACTGCCTCCACACTGTATAATGCCCCCATAACTGCCTCCACACAGTATAATGTCCCCATAACTTCCCTCCACACAGTATAATGCCCCCATAGCTGCCCTCCACACAGTATAATGCCCCCATAACTGCCTCCACACTGTATAATGCCCCCATAGCTGCCCTCCACACAGTATAATGCCCCCATAACCTGCCTCCACACAGTATAATGCCCCCATAACTGCCTCCACACTGTATAATGCCCCCATAACTGCCCTCCACACAGTATAATGCCCCCATAACTGCCTCCACACTGTATAATGCCCCCATAACTGCCTCCACACAGTATAATGCCCCCATAACTGCCTCCACACAGTATAATGCCCCCATAACTGCCTCCACACAGTATAATGCCCCCATAACTGCCTCCACACAGTATAATGCCCCCATAACTGCCTCCACACAGTATAATGCCCCCATAACTGCCTCCACACAGTATAATGTCCCCATAACTGCCTCCACACAGTATAATGCCCCATAACTGCCTCCACACAGTATAATGCCCCCATAACTGCCTCCACACAGTATAATGCCCCCATAACTGCCTCCACACAGTATAATGCCCCCATAACTGCCTCCACACAGTATAATGCCCCCATAACTGCCTCCACACAGTATAATGCCCCCATAACTGCCTCCACACTGTATAATGCCCCCATAACTGCCTCCACACAGTATAATGTCCCCATAACTGCTTCCACACAGTATAATGCCCCCATAACTGCTTCCACACAGTATAATGCCCCCATAACTGCCTCCACACAGTATAATGCCCCCATAACTGCTTCACACAGTATAATGCCCCCATAACTGCTTCCACACAGTATAATGCCCCCATAACTGCTTCCACACAGTATAATGCCCCCATAACTGCCTCCACACAGTATAATGCCCCCATAACTGCCTCCACACTGTATAATTCCTCCATAACTGCCCTCCACACAGTATAATGTCCCCATAACTGCCTCCACACAGTATAATGCCCCCATAACTGCCTCCACACTGTATAATGCCCCCATAACTGCCTCCACACAGTATAATGCCCCCATAACTGCCTCCACACAGTATAATGCCCCCATAACTGCCTCCACACAGTATAATGCCCCCATAACTGCCCTGCACACAGTATAATGCCCCCATAACTGCCTCCACACAGTATAATGCCCCCATAACTGCCCTGCACACAGTATAATGCCCCCATAACTGCCTCCACACAGTATAATGCCCCCATAACTGCCTCCACACAGTATAATGCCCCCATAACTGCCTCCACACAGTATAATGCCCCCATAGCTGCCTCCACACAGTATAATGTCCCCATAACTGCCTCCACACAGTATAATGCCCCATAACTGCCTCCACACAGTATAATGCCCCCATAACTGCCTCCACACAGTATAATGCCCCCATAACTGCCTCCACGCAGTATAATGCCCCCATAACTGCCTCCACACAGTATAATGTCCCCATAACTGCCTCCACACAGTATAATGCCCCCATAACTGCCTCCACACAGTATAATGCCCCCATAACTGCCCTCCACACAGTATAATGCCCCCATAACTGCCTCCACACAGTATAATGCCCCCATAACTGCCTCCACACAGTATAATGCCCCCATAACTGCCTCCACACAGTATAATGCCCCCATAGCTGCCTCCACACAGTATAATGTCCCCATAACTGCCTCCACACAGTATAATGCCCCATAACTGCCTCCACACAGTATAATGTCCCCATAACTGCCTCCACACAGTATAATGCCCCCATAACTGCCTCCACACAGTATAATGTCCCCATAACTGCCTCCACACAGTATAATGCCCCCATAACTGCCTCCACACAGTATAATGCCCCCATAACTGCCTCCACACAGTATAATGCCCCCATAACTGCCTCCACACTGTATAATGCCCCCATAACTGCCTCCACACAGTATAATGTCCCCATAACTGCCTCCACCCCGTATAATGCCCCCATAACTGCCTCCACACAGTATAATGCCCCCATAACTGCCTCCACACAGTATAATGTCCCCATAACTTCCCTCCACACAGTATAATGCCCCCATAACTGCCTCCACACAGTATAATGCCCCCATAACTGCCTCCACACAGTATAATGTCCCCATAACTTCCCTCCACACAGTATAATGCCCCCATAACTGCCTCCACACAGTATAATGTCCCCATAACTGCCTCCACACAGTATAATGTCCCCATAACTGCCTCCACACAGTATAATGCCCTCATAACTGCCTCCACACAGTATAATGCCCCCATAACTGCTTCCACACAGTATAATGCCCCCATAACTGCTTCCACACAGTATAATGCCCCCATAACTGCCTCCACACAGTATAATGCCCCCATAACTGCTTCCACACAGTATAATGCCCCCATAACTGCTTCCACACAGTATAATGCCCCCATAACTGCTTCCACACAGTATAATGCCCCCATAACTGCCTCCACACAGTATAATGCCCCCATAACTGCCTCCACACAGTATAATTCCTCCATAACTGCCCTCCACACAGTATAATGTCCCCATAACTGCCTCCACACAGTATAATGCCCCCATAACTGCCTCCACACTGTATAATGTCCCCATAACTGCCTCCACACAGTATAATGCCCCATAACTGCCTCCACACAGTATAATGCCCCCATAACTGCCTCCACACAGTATAATGCCCCCATAACTGCCTCCACGCAGTATAATGTCCCCATAACTGTCCTCCACACAGTATAATGCCCCCATAACTGCCTCCACACAGTATAATGTCCCCATAACTGCCTCCACACAGTATAATGCCCCCATAACTGCCTCCACACAGTATAATGCCCCCATAACTGCCGCCACACAGTATAATGCCCCCATAACTGCCTCCACACAGTATAATGCCCCCATAACTGCCCTCCACACAGTATAATGCCCCCATAACTGCCTCCACACAGTATAATGCCCCCATAACTGCCTCCACACAGTATAATGCCCCCATAACTGCCTCCACACAGTATAATTCCCCCATAGCTGCCTCCACACAGTATAATGTCCCCATAACTGCCTCCACACAGTATAATGCCCCATAACTGCCTCCACACAGTATAATGTCCCCATAACTGCCTCCACACAGTATAATGCCCCCATAACTGCCTCCACACAGTATAATGTCCCCATAACTGCCTCCACACAGTATAATGCCCCCATAACTGCCCTCCACACAGTATAATGCCCCCATAACTGCCCTCCACACAGTATAATGCCCCCATAACTGCCTCCACACTGTATAATGTCCCCATAACTGCCCTCCACACAGTATAATGCCCCCATAACTGCCTCCACACAGTATAATGCCCCCATACTGCCTCCACACAGTATAATGCCCCCATAACTGCCTCCACACAGTATAATGCCCCCATAACTGCCTCCACACAGTATAATGCCCCCATAACTGCCTCCACACAGTATAATGCCCCCCATAACTGCCTCCACACAGTATAATGCCCCCATAACTGCCTCCACACAGTATAATGCCCCATAACTGCCCTCCACACAGTATAATGCCCCCATAACTGCCTCCACACAGTATAATGCCCCCATAACTGCCTCCACACAGTATAATGCCCCCATAACTGCCTCCACACAGTATAATGCCCCCATAACTGCCTGCACACAGTATAATGCTCCCATAACTGCCTCCACACAGTATAATGCCCCCATAACTGCCTCCACACAGTATAATGCCCCCATAACTGCCTCCACACAGTATAATGCCCCCATAACTGCCTCCACACAGTATAATGCCCCATAACTGCCTCCACACAGTATAATGTCCCCATAACTGGCTCCACACAGTATAATGCCCCTATAGTGCTCCCACACAGTATAATGCCCCCATAACTGCCTCCACACAGTATAATGCCCCCATAACTGCCCTCCACACAGTATAATGCCCCCATAACTGCCTCCACACAGTATAATGCCCCCATAACTGCCTCCACACAGTATAATGCCCCCATAACTGCCTCCACACAGTATAATGCCCCCATAACTGCCTCCACACAGTATAATGCCCCCATAACTGCCTCCACACAGTATAATGCCCCCATAACTGCCTCCACACAGTATAATGCCCCATAACTGCCTCCACACAGTATAATGCCCCATAACTGCCTGCACACAGTATAATGTCCCCATAACTGCCCTCCACACAGTATAATGCCCCTATAGTGCTCCCACACAGTATAATGCCCCCATAACTGCCTCCACACAGTATAATGCCCCCATAACTGCCTCCACACAGTATAATGCCCCCATAACTGCCTCCACACAGTATAATGCCCCCATAACTGCCTCCACACAGTATAATGCCCCCATAACTGCCTTCACACAGTATAATGCCCCCATAACTGCCTCCACACAGTATAATGCCCCCATAACTGCCTCCACACAGTATAATGCCCCCATAACTGCCTCCACACAGTATAATGCCCCCATAACTGCCTCCACACAGTATAATGCCCCCATAACTGCCTCCACACAGTATAATGCCCCCATAACTGCCTCCACACAGTATAATGCCCCATAACTGCCTCCACACAGTATAATGTCCCCATAACTGGCTCCACACAGTATAATGCCCCTATAGTGCTCCCACACAGTATAATGCCCCCATAACTGCCTCCACACAGTATAATGCCCCCATAACTGCCTCCACACAGTATAATGCCCCCATAACTGCCCTCCACACAGTATAATGCCCCCATAACTGCCTCCACACAGTATAATGCCCCATAACTGCCTCCACACAGTATAATGCCCCCATAACTGCCCTCCACACAGTATAATGCCCCCATAACTGCCTCCACACAGTATAATGCCCCATAACTGCCCTCCACACAGTATAATGCCCCCATAACTGCACTCCACACAGTATAATGCCCCATAACTGCCTCCACACAGTATAATGTCCCCATAACTGCCTCCACACAGTATAATGCCCCCATAACTGCCTCCACACAGTATAATGCCCCATAACTGCCTCCACACAGTATAATGTCCCCATAACTGCCTCCACACAGTATAATGCCCCCATAACTGCCTCCACACAGTATAATGCTCCCATAACTGCCTCCACACTGTATAATGCCCCCATAACTGCCTCTACATAGTATAATGCCCCCATAACTGCCTCCACACAGTATAATGCCCCCATAACTGCCTCCACACAGTATAATGCCCCCATAACTGCCTCCACACAGTATAATGCCCCCATAACTGCCTCCACACAGTATAATGCCCCCATAACTGCCTCCACACAGTATAATGCCCCCATAACTGCCTCCACACAGTATAATGCCCCCATAACTGCCTCCACACAGTATAATGCCCCCATAACTGCCTCCACACAGTATAATGTCCCCATAACTGCCTCCACACAGTATAATGCCCCCCATAACTGCCTGCACACAGTATAATGCTCCCATAACTGCCTCCACACAGTATAATGCCCCCATAACTGCCTCCACACAGTATAATGCCCCCATAACTGCCTCCACACAGTATAATGCCCCCATAACTGCCTCCACACAGTATAATGCCCCATAACTGCCTCCACACAGTATAATGTCCCCATAACTGGCTCCACACAGTATAATGCCCCTATAGTGCTCCCACACAGTATAATGCCCCCATAACTGCCTCCACACAGTATAATGCCCCCATAACTGCCCTCCACACAGTATAATGCCCCCATAACTGCCTCCACACAGTATAATGCCCCCATAACTGCCTCCACACAGTATAATGCCCCCATAACTGCCTCCACACAGTATAATGCCCCCATAACTGCCTCCACACAGTATAATGCCCCCATAACTGCCTCCACACAGTATAATGCCCCCATAACTGCCTCCACACAGTATAATGCCCCATAACTGCCTCCACACAGTATAATGCCCCATAACTGCCTGCACACAGTATAATGTCCCCATAACTGCCCTCCACACAGTATAATGCCCCTATAGTGCTCCCACACAGTATAATGCCCCCATAACTGCCTCCACACAGTATAATGCCCCCATAACTGCCTCCACACAGTATAATGCCCCCATAACTGCCTCCACACAGTATAATGCCCCCATAACTGCCTCCACACAGTATAATGCCCCCATAACTGCCTCCACACAGTATAATGCCCCCATAACTGCCTCCACACAGTATAATGCCCCCATAACTGCCTCCACACAGTATAATGCCCCATAACTGCCTCCACACAGTATAATGTCCCCATAACTGGCTCCACACAGTATAATGCCCCTATAGTGCTCCCACACAGTATAATGCCCCCATAACTGCCTCCACACAGTATAATGCCCCCATAACTGCCTCCACACAGTATAATGCCCCCATAACTGCCTCCACACAGTATAATGCCCCCATAACTGCCTCCACACAGTATAATGCCCCCATAACTGCCTCCACACAGTATAATGCCCCCATAACTGCCTCCACACAGTATAATGCCCCCATAACTGCCTCCACACAGTATAATGCCCCCATAACTGCCTCCACACAGTATAATGCCCCCATAACTGCCTGCACACAGTATAATTCTCCCATAACTGCCTCCACACAGTATAATGCCCCCATAACTGCCTCCACACAGTATAATGCCCCCATAAC
>NC_134687.1:5041705-5092978 GCF_050947455.1 Rhinoderma darwinii
CAGCCACACAGTGCCCCCATAACAGTGAAAAACAGTGCCCCCATAAGAGTAACAGCCACACAGCGCCCTCATAAAAGTGACAGCCACACAGTGCCCTCATAACAATGAAAAACATAGTGCCACCATAACAGTGACAGCCATACAGTGCCCTCGTAACAGAGACAGCCAAAGTGCCCCCATAACAGTGACAACCACAGTGCCCCCATAACAAAGACAGCCATACAGTGCCCTCATAACAGTGACAGCCACAGTGCCCTCATAACAGTGACAACCACACAGTGCCCCCATAACAGTGACAACCACCCAGTGCCCCCATAACAGTGACAGCCACACAAAGCCCCCATAACTGTGACAGCCACACAGTGCCCCCATAACAGTGACAGCCACACAGTGCCCTCATAACAGTGACAGCCACAGTGCCCCCATAACAGTGACAGCCACACAGTGCCCACATAACAGTGACAGCTACACAGTGCCCTCATAACAGTGACAACCACAGTACCGACAAAAGTGACATCCACAGTGCCCTCATAACAGTGACAGCCACACAGTGCCCCCATAACAGTGACAGCCACACAGTGCTCTCATAACAGTGACATCCACAGTACCCTCATAACAGTGGCAGCCACACAGTACCCTCATAAGTGACAGCCACACAGTGCCCTCATAACAGTGACAGCCACACAGTGCCCTCATAACAGTAACAGCCACACAGTGCCCCCATAACAGTGACAGCCACAGTGCCCCCATAACAGTGACAGCCACACAGTGCCCCCATAACAGTGACAGCCACACAGTGCCCTCATAACAGTGACAGCCACAGTGCCCCCATAACAGTGACAGCCACACAGTGCCCTCATAACAGTGGCAGCCACAGAGTGCCCTCATAACAGTAACAGCCACACAGTGCCCCCATAACAGTGACAGCCACAGTGCCCTCATAACAGTGACAGCCACAGTGCCCCCATAATAGTGACAGCCACACAGTGCCCTCATAACAGTAACAGCCACAGTGCCTTCATAACAGTGACAGCCACAGTGCCCCCATAATAGTGACAACCACAGTGCCCCATAACAGTGACAACCAGACAGTGCCCGCATAACAGTGATAACCACAGTGCCCCCATAACAGTGACAGCCACAGTGCCCTCATAACAGTGACAACCACAGTGCCGACATAACAGTGACAGCAACACAGTGCCCCCATAACAGTGACCGCCACAGTGCCCTTATAACAGTGACATCCACAGTGCCATCATAACAGTGACAGCCACACAGTGTCCCCATAACAGTGACAACCACAGTACCCTCATAACAGTGACATCCACACAGTGCCCTCATCACAGTGACGACATAACAGTGACAGCCACAGTGCCCTCATAACAGTGACAATTACAGTGCCCCCATAACAGTGACAGCCAGACAGTGCCCGCATAACAGTGATAACCACAGTGCCCCCATAACAGTGACAGCCACAGTGCCCTCATAACAGACAACCACAGTGCCGCCATAACAGTGACAGCCACACAGTGCCCCATAATTGTGACAACCACACAGTAACCCCATAACAGTGACAGCCACAGTGCCCTTATAACAGTGACATCCACAGTGCCCTCATAACAGTGACAACACAGTGCCCCCATAACAGTGACAACCACAGTGCCGACATAACACTGACAGCCACACAGTGCCCCCATAACAGTGACAGCCACACAGTGCCCCAATAAGAGTGACAGCCACACAGTGCCCCCATAACAGTTACATTCACACAGTGCCCTCTTAAAAGTGACAGCCACACAGTGCCCCCATAACAGTGACAGCCACACAGTGCCCCCATAACAGTGACAGCCACAGTGCCCCCATAACAGTGACAGCCACACAGTGCCCCCATAACAGTGACAGCCACAGTGCCGACATAACAGTGACAGCCACACAGTGCCCCCATAACAGTGACAACCACAGTACCCTCATAACAGTGACATCCACACAGTGCCCTCATCACAGTGACGACATAACAGTGACAGCCACAGTGCCCTCATAACAGTGCCAATCACAGTGCCCCCATAACAGTGACAGCCAGACAGTGCCCGCATAACAGTGATAACCACAGTGCCCCCATAACAGTGACAGCCACAGTGCCCTCATAACAGACAACCACAGTGCCGACATAACAGTGACAGCCACACAGTGCCCCATAATTGTGACAACCACACAGTAACCCCATAACAGTGACAGCCACAGTCCCCTTATAACAGTGACATCCACAGTGCCCTCATAACAGTGACAACACAGTGCCCCCATAACAGTGACAACCACAGTGCCGACATAACAGTGACAGCCACACAGTGCCCCAATAAGAGTGACAGCCACAGTGCCCCCATAACAGTTACATCCACACAGTGCCCTCTTAAAAGTGACAGCCACACAGTGCCCCCATAACAGTGACAGCCACACAGTGCCCCCATAACAGTGACAGCCACAGTGCCCCCATAACAGTGACAGCCACACAGTGCCCCCATAACAGTGACAGCCACAGTGCCGACATAACAGTGACAGCCACACAGTGCCCCCATAACAGTGACAACCACAGTGCCGACATAACAGTGACAGCCACACAGTGCCCCCATAACAGTGACATCCACACAGTGCCCTCACAACAGTGACAGCCACAGTGCCCTAATAACAGTGATATCCACACAGTACCCCCATAACAGTGACAACCACACAGTACCCTCATAACAGTGACAGCCACACAGTGCCCCCATAACAGTGACAACCACAGTGCCGACATAACAGTGACAGCCACACAGTGCCCCCATAACAGTCACATCCACACAGTGCCCTCATAACAGTGACAGCCACAGTGCCCTAATAACAGTGATATCCACACAGTACCCCCATAACAGTGACAGCCACACAGTGCCCCCATAACAGTGACACCCACAGTGCCGACATAACAGTGACAGCCACTCTGTGCCCCCATAACAGTGACATCCACAGTGCCCTCATAACAGTGACAACCACAGTGCCGACATAACAGTGACAGCCACACAGTGCCCCCATAACAGTGACAACCACAGTGCCCTCATAACAGTGAGAACCACACAGTGCCCCCACAACAGTGACAACCACACAGTGCCCCCATAAGGGTATGTGCACACACACTAATTACGTCCGTAATTGACGGACGTATTTCGGCCGCAAGTCCCGGACCGAACACAGTGCAAGGAGCCGGGCTCCTAGCATCATACTTATGTACGACGCTAGGAGTCCCTGCCTTGCTGCAGGACAACTGTCCCGTACTGTAAACATGATTATACTACGGGACAGTTGTCCTGCAGCAAGGCAGGGACTCCTAGCGTCGTACATAAGTATGATGCTAGGAGCCCGGCTCCTTGCACTGTGTTCGGTCCGGGACTTGCGGCCGAAATACGTCCGACAATTACGGACGTAATTAGTGTGTGTGCACATACCCTAACAGTGACAACCACAAAGTGCCCCCATAACAGTGACAACCACACAGTTCCCCCATAACAGTGACAGCCACACAGTGCCCCCATATACATTCTCATATGGATGGTAAACCAGTGATGGGGAACCTCCTGCACATGGACTGTGGACGTTCTCTATGGATCTCCGTGCATGGCCGAAATCAAGGTTAGTCAATGCGCCCATTCAGCCCGAGTCATTACATGTCAGACCCTAAACCGGCATCCATTACACATCAGTATTATAGATCTGTCATCAATACAGGAAATAAAGGAGGTGGAAAACAATCACCAGCGGTTTATTCCGGTGAGCCGGGCAGAGTTAACCTCACCACGCGGTGCAGAGATGAAGCCGGGCAGAGTGAACCTCACCACGCGGTGCAGAGATGAGGCTGGGCAGAGTGAACCTCGCCACGCGGTGCAGAGATGAAGCCGGGCAGAGTGAACCTCACCACGCGGTGCAGAGATGAGGCCGGGCAGAGTGAACCTCGCCACGCGGTGCAGAGATGAAGCCGGGCAGAGTGAACCTCACTGCGCAGTGCAGAGATGAGGTCGGGCAAAGTGAACCTCGCCACCCGGTGCAGAGATGAAGATGGGCAGAGTGAACCTCACTGCGCAGTGCAGAGATGAGGTCGGGCAAAGTGAACCTCACCGCGCGGTGCAGAGATGAAGCCGGGCAGAGTGAACTTCGCTGTGCGGTGCAGCGATGGAGCCGGGCAGAGTGACCCTCGCCGCGCGGTGCAGCGATGGAGCCGGGCATAGTGAACTTCGCTGTGTGGTGCAGCGATGGAGCCGGGCAGAGTGAACCTCATTGCGCAGTGCAGAGATGAGGTCGGGCAAAGTGAACCTCGCCACCCGGTGCAGAGATGAAGATGGGCAGAGTGAACCTCACTGCGCAGTGCAGAGATGAGGTCGGGCAAAGTGAACCTCACCGCGCGGTGCAGAGATGAAGCCGGGCAGAGTGAACTTCGCTGTGCGGTGCAGCGATGGAGCCGGGCAGAGTGACCCTCGCCGCGCGGTGCAGCGATGGAGCCGGGCAGAGTGAACTTCGCTGTGCGGTGCAGCGATGGAGCCGGGCAGAGTGAACCTCACCGCACGGTGCAGCGATGAAGCCAGGCAGAGTGAACCTCGCTGCACGGTGCAGAGATGGAGCCGGGCAGAGTGAACCTCACCGCGCGGTGCAGAGATGAAGCCGGGCAGAGTGAACCTCGACACGCGGTGCAGAGATGAAGCTGGGCAGAGTGAACCTCGCAGCACGGTGCAGCGATAAAGCCGGGCAGAGTGAACCTCGCAGCGCGGTGCTGCGATGAAGACGGGCAGAGTGAACCTCGCCGTGCTGTGCAGCGATGGAGCCGGGCAGAGTGAACCTCACCGCGCGGTGCAGAGATGAAGCCGGGCAGAGTGAACCTCACCGCTCGGTGCAGAGATGAAGCCGGGCAGAGTGAACCTCACAGCACGGCGCAGCGATAAAGCCGGGCAGAGTGAACCTCGCAGCGCGGTGCTGCGATGAAGCCGGGCAGAGTGAACCTCGCCGTGCTGTGCAGCGATGGAGCCGGGCAGAGTGAACCTCGCCGTGCTGTGCAGCGATGGAGCCGGGCAGAGTGAACCTCGCCACGCGGTGCAGCGATGGAGCCGGGCAGAGTGAACCTCGCCGCGCGGTGCAGAGATAAAGCCGGGCAGAGTGAACCTCACCGCGCAGTGCAGAGATGAGGTCGGGCAAAGTGAACCTCGCCGCGCGGTGCAGAGATGAAGCCGGGCAGAGTGAACCTCACCACGCGGTGCAGAGATGGAGCCGGGCAGAGTGAACCTCACCACGCGGTGCAGAGATGGAGCCGGGCAGAGTGAACCTCGCCGCGTGGTGCAGAGATGAAGCCGGGCAGAGTGAACCTCACCACGCGGTGGAGCGATAAAGCCGGACAGAGTGAACCTCGCTGTGCTGTGCGGCG
Source organism: Rhinoderma darwinii (assembly GCF_050947455.1). NCBI lineage: Eukaryota > Metazoa > Chordata > Amphibia > Anura > Rhinodermatidae > Rhinoderma > Rhinoderma darwinii. The sequence goes on from NC_134687.1 coordinate 5,047,140, forward strand.
ATGGCGCCGGGCAGAGTGAACCTCGCCGCGCGGTGCAGCGATGGAGCCGGGCAGAGTGAACCTCACCGCGCGGTGCAGAGATGAAGCCGGGCAGAGTGAACCTCGCCACGCAGTGCAGCGATGAAGCCGGGCAGAGTGAACCTCGCTGCACGGTGCAGCGATGAAGTCGGGCAGAGTGAACCTCCCTGCGCGGTGCAGCGATGAAGCCGGACAGAGTGAACCTTGCCGTGCGGTGCAGCGATGAAGCTGGGCAGAGTGAACCTCACCGCACGGTGCAGCGATGGAGCCGGGCAGAGTAAACCTCGCCGCACGGTGCAGCGATGAAGCCGGGCAGAGTGAACCTCACCGCGCGGTGCAGAGATGAAGCCGGGCAGAGTGCACCTCGCCGTGCGGTGCAGCGATGAAGCCGGGCAGAGTGAACTTCGCTGTGCGGTGCAGCGATGGAGCCGGGCAGAGTGAACCTCGCCGCGCGGTGCAGAGATGAAGCCGGGCAGAGTGAAACTCGCAGCGCGGTGCAGCGATGAAGCCGGGGCAGAGTGAACCTTGCAGCACGGTGCAGCGATAAAGCCGGGCAGAGTGAACCTCACCGCGCGGTGCGGTGATGAAGCCGGGCAGAGTGAACCTCGCCGTGCTGTGCAGCGATGGAGCCGGGCAGAGTGAACCTCGCCGCGCGGTGCAGCGATGGAGCCGGGCAGAGTGAACCTCGTTGCGCGGTGCAGCGATGAAGCCGGGCATAGTGAACCTCACCGCGCGGTGCAGAGATGAAGCCGGGCAGAGTGAACCTCGCCATGCGGTGCAGCGATGGAGCCGGGCAGAGTGAACCTCGCCGCGCGGTGCAGCGATGGAGCCGGGCAGAGTAAAACTCGCCACACGGTGCAGCGATGAAGCCGGGCAGAGTGAACCTCACCGGGCGGTGCAGCGATGAAGCCGGACAGAGTGAACCTCGCCGTGCAGTGCAGCGATGAAGCTGGGCAGAGTGAACCTCACCGCGCGGTGCAGCGATGGAGCCGGGCAGAGTAAACCTCGCCGCACGGTGCAGCGATGAAGCCGGGCAGAGTGAACCTCACCGCGCGGTGCAGCGATGAAGCCGGGCAGAGTGAACCTCACCGCGCGGTGCAGCGATGGAGCCGGGCAGAGTGAACCTCGCTGTGCGGTGCAGCGATGGAGCCGGGCAGAGTAAGCCTCACCGCGCAGTGCAGAGATGAGGTCGGGCAAAGTGAACCTCGCCGCGCGGTGCAGAGATGAAGCCGGGCAGAGTGAACTTCACTGTGCGGTGCAGCGATGAAGCCGGGCAGAGTGAACCTCGCCGCGCGGTGCAGAGATGAAGCCGGGCAGAGTGAACCTCACCGCGTGGTGCAGAGATGAAGCCGGGCAGAGTGAACCTCGCCACGCGGTGCAGCGATGGAGCCGGGCAGAGTAAACCTCGCTGCACGGTGTAGCGATGAAGCCGGGAAGAGTGAACCTCACCGCGCGGTGCAGCGATGAAGCCGGGCAGAGTGAACCTCACCGCACGGCGTAGCGATGAAGCCAGGCAGAGTGTACCTCACCGCGCAGTGCAGAGATGAGGTCGGGCAAAGTGAACCTCGCCGCGCGGTGCAGAGATGAAGCCGGGCAGAGTGAACCTTACCACGCAGTGCAGAGATGGAGCCGGGCAGAGTGAACCTCGCCGCGTGGTGCAGAGATGAAGCCGGGCAGAGTGAACCTCACCGCGCGGTGCAGAGATTAAGCCGGGCAGCGTGAACCTCACCACGCGGTGCAGAGATGAAGCCGGGCAGAGTGAACTTCACTGTGCGGTGCAGCGATGAAGCCGGGCAGAGTGAACCTCGCTGCGCGGTGCAGAGATTGAGCCGGGCAGAGTGAACCTCACAGCGCGGTGCAGAGATTAACCCGGGCAGAGTGAACCTCACAGCGCGGTGCAGCGATGAAGCCGGGCAGAGTGAACCTCGCAGCGCGGTGCTGCGATGAAGCCGGGCAGAGTGAACCTCGCCACGCAGTGCAGCGATGGAGCCGGGCAGAGTGAACCTCGCCGCGCAGTGCAGCGATGGAGTCGGGCAGAGTGAACCTCGCAGCACTGTGCAGCGATAAAGCCGGGCAGACTGAACCTCGCAGCGCGGTGCTGTGATGAAGCCGGGCAGAGTGAACCTCGCCGTGCTGTGCAGCGATGGAGCCGGGCAGAGTGAACCTCGCCGCGCGGTGCAGCGATGGAGCCGGGCAGAGTGAACCTCGTTGCGCGGTGCAGCGATGAAGCCGGGCATAGTGAACCTCACCGCGCGGTGCAGAGATGAAGCCGGGCAGAGTGAACCTCGCCACGCGGTGCAGCGATGGAGCCGGGCAGAGTGAACCTCGCCGCGCGGTGCAGTGATGGAGCCGGGCAGAGTAAACCTCGCTGCACGGTGCAGCGATGAAGCCGGACAGAGTGAACCTCACCGCGCGGTGCAGCGATGGAGCCGGACAGAGTGAACCTCACCACGCGGTGCAGAGATGAACCCGGGCAGAGTGAACTTCGCTGTGCGGTGCAGCGATGGAGCCAGGCAGAGTGAACCTCACCGCGCGGTGCAGAGATGGAGCCCGGCAGAGTGAACCTCACCACGCGGTGCAGAGATGAAGCCGGGCAGAGTGAACTTCGCTGTGCGGTGCAGCGATGGAGCCGGGCAGAGTGAACCTCGCCGCGCGGTGCAGCGATGAAGCCGGGCAGAGTGAACCTCGCTGCGCGGTGCAGAGATGGAGCCGGGCAGAGTTAACCTCACCACGCGGTGGAGCGATAAAGCCGGGCAGAGTGAACCTCACAGCGCGGTGCAGCGATGAAGCCGGGCAGAGTGAACCTCGCAGCGCGGTGCTGCGATGAAGCCGGGCAGAGTGAACCTCGCTGTGCTGTGCGGCGATGGAGCCGGGCAGAGTGAACCTCACCGCGCAGTGCAGCGATGGAGCCGGGCAGAGTGAACCGCACCGCTCGGTGCAGAGATGAAGCCGGGCAGAGTGAACCTCGCCACGCAGTGCAGCGATGGAGCCGGGCAGAGTGAACCTCGCCGCGCGGTGCAGCGATGGAGCCGGGCAGAGTAAACCTCGCCGCACGGTGCAGCGATGAAGCCGGGCAGAGTGAATCTCGCTGCACGGTGCAGCGATGAAGCCGGGCAGAGTGAACCTCACCGCGCCGCGCAGCGATGAAGGCGGACAGAGTGAACCTCGCCGTGCGGTGCAGCGATGAAGCTGGGCAGAGTGAACCTCACCGCGTCGTACAGCGATGGAGCCGGGCAGAGTAAACCTCGCCACACGGTGCAGCGATGAAGCCGGGCAGAGTGAACCTCACCGCGCGGTGCAGCGATGATGCCGGGCAGAGTGAACTTCGCCGTGCGGTGCAGCGATGAAGCCGGGCAGAGTGAACTTCGCTGTGCGGTGCAACGATGGAGCCAGGCAGAGTGAACCTCGCCGCGCGGTGCAGCGATGAAGCCGGGCAGAGTGAACCTCACAGCGCGGTGCTGTGATGAAGCCGGGCAGAGTGAACCTCGCCGTGCTGTGAAGCGATGGAGCCGGGCAGAGTGAACCTCGCCGCGCGGTGCAGCGATGAAGCTGGGCAGAGTGAACCTCACCGTGCGGTGCAGCGATGGAGCCGGGCAGAGTAAACCTCGCCGCACGTTGCAGCGATGAAGCCGGGCAGAGTGAACCTCACCGCGCGGTGCAGCGATGATGCCGGGCAGAGTGAACCTCGCCGTGCGGTGCAGAGATGAAGCCGGGCAGAGTGAACCTCGCCGCGCGGTGCAGAGATGGAGCCGGGCAGAGTGAACCTCACCACGCGGTGCAGCGATAAAGCCGGGCAGAGTGAACCTCGCAGCGCGGTGCAGCGATGAAGCCGGGCAGAGTGAACCTCGCAGCACGGTGCAGCGATAAAGCCGGGCAGAGTGAACCTCGCAGCGCGGTGCTGTGAAGACGGGCAGAGTGAACCTCGCCGTGCTGTGCAGCGATGGAGCCGGGCAGAGTGAACCTCGCCCCGCGGTACAGAGATGAAGCCAGGCAGAGTGAACCTCGTTGCGCCGTGCAGCGATGAAGCCGGGCAGAGTCAACCTCACCGCGCGGTGCAGCGATAAAGGCGGACAGAGTGAACCTCGCCGTGCGGTGCAGCGATAAAGGCGGACAGAGTGAACCTCGCCGTGCGGTGCAGCGATGAAGCTGGGCAGAGTGAACCTCACCGCGTGGTGCAGCGATGGAGCCGGGCAGAGTAAACCTCGCCGCACGGTGCAGCGATGAAGCCGGGCAGAGTGAACCTCACCGCTCGGTGCAGCGATGAAGCCGGGCAGAGTGAACCTCACCGCGCGGTGCAGCGATGGAGCCGGGCAGAGTGAACCTCGCAGTGCGGTGCAGCGATGAAGCCGGGCAGAGTAAACCTTACCGCGCGGTGCAGCGATGGAGCCGGGCAGATTGAACCTCGCCGTGCTGTGCAGCGATGGAGCCGGGCAGAGTGAACCTCGCCGCGCGGTACAGAGATGAAGCCAGGCAGAGTGAACTTCGCTGTGCGGTGGGTGCACAAGGAGTACAAGGCAATGGCGCACCCAAGAAAGATGGAGGAGACTGGCAGTGATGTAAAACAGCCAGGGGGTGTCAATCAGGCATGGAAAGGTGGGTGTGGAGGCCGGACTATGTGACTCTTCAGGATAGCGGCACCGCCCCCATGACCCTCTAATCAGTAATTAGCATATAGTGTGCGCCGGCATAAAAGTGTATTTTAATGATTTTGCTGCATCTGAAAAAAACATACAGGGGGATGTTTGGAATATTGTCAGGTCATGTATTACCATGGTGGCGGCTCAAGGGGTTAAAACTACCTGACAAATTCCCATTAAATATACAATGAATTGAAAACAATTCCATCTGCCTGCAATTTTATTATTATAAATATATCCTATAACCAAGCTGACATAAATAAAGCTCCAGAACCAAGCACTGACATATATATAGCACCAGAACCAAGCTCAGTACATATATACAGCACCAGCACTAAGCTCAATACATATATACAGCACCAGAACCAAGCTCAGTACATATATACAGCTCCAGAACAAAGCTCAGTACATATATACAGCTCCAGAACAAAGCTCAGTACATATATACAGCCCCAGAACCAAGCTCAGTACATATATACAGCTCCAGAACCAAGCTCAGTACATATATACAGCTCCAGAACCAAGCTCAGTACATATATACAGCTCCAGAAACAAGCTCATACATATATACAGCTCCAGAACCAAGCTCATACATATATACAGCTCCAGAACCAAGCTCATACATATATACAGCTCCAGAAACAAGCTCATACATATATACAGCTCCAGAACCAAGCTCATACATATATACAGCTCCAGAACCAAGCTCATACATATATACAGCTCCAGAAACAAGCTCATACATATATAGAGCTCCAGAAACAAGCTCATACATATATACAGCTCCAGAACCAAGCTCATACATATATACAGCTCCAGAACCAAGCTCATACATATATACAGCTCCAGAAACAAGCTCATACATATATACAGCTCCACAACATAGCTCTGACATATATACAGCACCAGAACTAAGCTCATACATATATACAGCACCAGAACAAAGCTCAGTACATATATACAGCTCCAGAAACAAGCTCATACATATATACAGCTCCAGAACCAAGCTCATACATATATACAGCACCAGAACCAAGCGCATACATATATAGAGCTCCAGAAACAAGCTCATACATATATACAGCACCTGTAAAGGATCTGCCAGGCACAGCTTCGGGGTTAACTCCCATAGGTAATCAGTCTGCACCTGCTTCTATGTCTGTGAGACTGACTCCATCTTCCACCACTCAGGATGGCAGGCTTAGGAGTGGGAGAGCCTATCGCAGCCTGGCCAGACGGAGCTAGCTCCCGCCCTCTGTCTATTTATACCTGCCTTTCCTGTTCCTCCTTTGCTTGTGATTCTTCTCGTGTGGTTTCCTGGCCCAGCTACAGCTCCTAACTATTTGATCCTGCTCCATACTGACCCTGGCTTACTGACTACTCTCCTGCTCTGCGTTTGGTACCTCGTGCACTCCTGGTTTGACTTGGCTCGTTCACCACTCTGGTTGCTCACGGTGTTGCCGTGGGCAACTGCCCCTTTCCCTTGCTTTGTATTCCCTTGTATGTTTGTCTCGTGCACTTACTGAGCGTAGGGACCGCCGTCCAGTTGTACCCCGTCGCCTAGGGCGGGTCGTTGCAAGCAGGCAGGGACAGAGTGGCGGGTAGATTAGGGCTCACTTGTCCGTTTCCCTACCCCCGTCGTTACAGCACCAGAACCAAGCTCAGTACATATATACAGCTCCAGAAACAAGCTCATACATATATACAGCACCAGAACCAAGCTCAGTACATATATACAGCTCCAGAACCAACCTCATACATATATACAGCTCCAGAAACAAGCTCATACATATATACAGCATCAGAACCAAGCTCAGTTTATATATACAGCTCCAGAACCAACCTCATACATATATACAGCTCCAGAAACAAGCTCATACATATATACAGCTCCAGAACCAAGCTCATACATATATACAGCTCCAGAAACAAGCTCATACATATATACAGCTCCAGAACCAAGCTCATACATATATACAGCTCCAGAAACAAGCTCATACATATATAAAGCACCAGAAACAAGCTCATACATAAATACAGCACTAGAACCAAGTTCTGACATATATACAGCTCCAGAACCAAGCTCATACATATATACAGCACCAGAAACAACCTCATACATATATACAGCTCCAGAAACCAGCTCATACATATATACAGCTCCAGAACAAAGCTCATACATATATACAGCACAAGAAACAAGCTCAAACATATATATACAGCACAAGAAACAACCTCTTACATATATATAGCACCAGAACCAAGCTCAGTACATATATACAGCTCCAGAAACAAGCTCATACATATATACAGCACCTGAAACAAGCTCATACATATATACAGCACCAGAAACAAGCTCATACATATATACAGCACCAGAAACAAGCTCATACATATATACAGCTCCAGAAACAAGCTCATACATATATATACAGCACCAGAAACAAGCTCATACATATATACAGCACAAGAAACAAGCTCAAACATATATATACAGCACAAGAAACAACTCATACATATATATAGCACCAGAACCAAGCTCAGTACATATATACAGCTCCAGAAACAAGCTCATACATATATACAGCACCAGAAACCAGCTCATACATATATACAGCACAAGAAACAAGCTCATATATATATATACAGCACCAGAAACAAGCTCATACATATATACAGCTCCAGAAACAAGCTCATAGATATATACAGCACCAGAACAAGCATCATACATATATACACCTCTAGAACCAAGCTCAGTACATAAATACAGCACTAGTGTTAAGGATCTGCCAGGCACAGCTTCTGTATCCACGCCCATAGGTAATCAGTCTGCACCTGCTTCTATGTCTGTGAGACTGACTCCATCTTCCACCACTCAGGATGGCAGGCTTAGGAGTGGGAGAGCCTATCGCAGCCTGGCCAGACGGAGCTAGCTCCCGCCCACCTGTCTATTTATACCTGCCTTTCCTGTTTCTCCCTTGCTTGTAATTCTTCTCTGTTGGTTTCCTGGCCCTGCTGCAGCTTCTTGAACTACTTGTCCCTGCTTCGTATTACCCTGGCTTACTGACTACTCTCTGATCTGCGTTTGGTACCTCGTACACTCCTGGTTTGACTCGGCTTGTTCACTACTCTCCTGCTCTGCGTTTGGCACCTCGTACTCTCCTGTTTTGACTCGGCTCGTTTACTACTCTTGTTGCTCACGGTGTTGCCGTGGGCAACTGCCCTGTTTCCCTTTGTTCTGTGTTTCCTTGTCTGGTTGTCTGTCGTGCACTTACTGAGTGTAGGGACCGTCGCCCAGTTGTACCCCGTCGCCTAGGCGGGTCGTTGCAAGTAGGCAGGGACTGAGTGGCGGGTAGATTAGGGCTCACTTGTCTGTTTCCCTATCCCTGTCATTACATATCACAAGCCCATATACCTACTCTACCCTGGTCCCTCACACCACTATGGACCCCCTTGAGACCCTGGTTCAGCAAATGCAGGGTCTCTCCCTACAGGTCCAGGCCCTGGCTCAGCAGGGTCAACCAGCCTGATGCTTACCATGGTAGTGCCCCTCACCTCACCTCTTGAACCCCACCTCAAGTTGCCTGACCGGTTCTCAGGGGACCAGAAGACTTTTCTCTCCTTTCGGGAGAGTTGTAGGCTCTATTTTCGTTTAAAGCCCCACTCCTCAGGTTCTGAGAGCCAGCGGGTGGGTATAATTATGTCCCGGCTCCAGGAAGGGCCCCAAGAATGGGCCTTCTCCTTGGCTCCTGACGCCCCTGAACTTTCCTCCGTTGATCTATTCTTTTCTGCTCTCTGACTCATTTATGACGAGACTGACAGGATTGCCTTTGCCGAGAGTCAGCTGGTGACCTTACGTCAGGGTAAGAGACCTGTTGAGGAGTATTCCTCTGACTTTAGGAAGTGGTGCGTAGCTTCTCGGTGGAATGGCCCAGCCTTAAGGTGCCAGTTTAGGTTGGGTCTGTCCAACGCCCTGAAAGACCTGCTAGTTAGCTATCCCTCTTCTGACTCCCTAGACCAGGTTATGGCTTTAGCGGTACGACTTGACCGACGTCTCAGGGAACGACAACGTGAACGTTTATGTGTTTTCTCCTCTGACACCCCCATGATGCCTCACGAGGTTCCGTTGCTTCATTCTTCCACGGAAGACTCGGAGGTACCTATGCAACTCGGGGCCTCCGTGTCCCCCCAACAACTTAGAAGGTTCCGCAGGAAGAATGGTCTCTGCTTCTATTGTGGGGATGACAAGCATCAAGTGAACACCTGTCCTAGGCGTAAGAATAAGCAGCCGGAAAACTTCCGCGCCGAAGTGATCATCGGGGAGGTCACTTGGGCGCACAGGTATTTCCCGTAAATATGAAACGTAATAAAATCTTGCTTCCCTTTCAGGTCTCTTTTGGTGGTATACCGGCAGTGCCTTCGTGGATTCAGGGTCGTCTGCTAATATCATGTCTGTGGAATTTGCTATGTCTCTAGCTATGCCTATGATTGATTTGCCTAAACCTGTCCCGATAGTGGGTATCGACTCCACTCCTCTTGCTAATGGTTATTTTACTCAGCATACCCCTGTTTTTGAACTCCTTGTTGGCTCCATGCATTTGGAGCAGTGCTCTGTACTGTTAATGCAGGGATTATCGTCCGATTTGGTTTTAGGCCTTCCCTGGTTGCAGTTGCATAATCCCACGTTTGACTGGAATACTGGGGATCTTACCAAATGGGTGACGTCATGTTTTTCTGTTAATTCTATTTCTCCCCCTGAGGAGGTGAACACGCTACCTGAGTTTGTTCAGGACTTCGCTGATGTTTTCTCTAAGGAGGCCTCCGAAGTGTTACCTCCTCATAGAGAATACGATTGCGCTATCGATTTGGTACCAGGAGCTAAGCTCCCTAAGGGTAGGATATTTAATCTCTCTTGTCCCGAACGTGAAGTCATGAGAGAGTATATCCAGGAATGCCTGGCCAAGGGTTACATTCGCCCCTCTACTTCTCCGGTAGGTGCTGGCTTCTTCTTCGTAGGGAAGAAGGATGGTGGTCTTAGGCCATGCATTGACTACCGTAACTTGAATTAGGTCACTGTAAGGAACCAGTATCCCCTTCCTTTGATTTCTGATCTTTTTAATCAGGTTCAGGGGGCCCAATGTTTCTCTAAGTTTGATCTACGGGGGGCGTATAACCTTATCCGCATCAAAGAGGGGGATGAGTGGAAGACTGTGTTTAACACGCCCGAAGGTCATTTCGAATACCTCGTCATGCCCTTTGGGTTGTGTAATGCTCCCGCGGTCTTCCAGAATTTCATAAATGAGATTTTAAGAGATTACCTGGGGATATTTCTTGTAGTGTACCTTGATGACATACTTGTGTTTTCCAAGGACTGGTCCTCCCACATTGAGCATGTCAGGAAGGTGCTCCAGGTCCTTCGGGAAAACAAACTGTTTGCGAAGACCGAAAAATGTGTGTTTGGGGTGCAGGAGATACCATTTTTGGGTCAAATCCTCACTCCTAACGAATTGCGCATGGACCCTGCCAAGATTCAGGCTGTGGCTGAATGGGTCCAACCTGCCTCCCTGAAGGCGTTACAGTGCTTCCTGGGGTTCGCTAATTATTACAGGAGATTTATTGCTAACTTCTCGGTCATCGCTAAGCCTCTTACGGATCTTACTCGCAAAGGTGCTGATCTCCTCCACTGGCCTCCGGAGGCGGTTCAGGCTTTTGAGATCCTTAAGAAGTGCTTTATCTCTGTCCCAGTGCTGATTCAGCCTAACCAGATGGAGCCATTCATCATGGAGGTTGACGCCTCCGAGGTGGGAGTGGGTGCTGTCTTGTCCCAGGGTACCAGGTCCCTCACCCATCTCCGTCCCTGTGCCTACTTCTCCGGGATGTTCTCCCCCACTGAGAGTAACTACGACATTGGCAACCGCAAACTCTTAGCCATTAAATGGGCATTTGAAGAGTGGCGCCACTTCCTGGAGGGGGCTAGGCACCAGGTAACGGTCCTTACCGACCACAAGAATCTGTTTTTTCTAGAATCTGCCCCAAGGTTAAACCCGAGACAAGCTCGATGGGCGTTGTTTTTTACTAGATTCAACTTTGTGGTCACCTACAGGGCTGGGTCTAAAAATATTAACGCTGATGCACTGTCGCATAGCTTCATGGCCAGCCCTCCTCCTAAGGAGGATCCTGCTTGTGTTTTGCCCCCAGGTATAATCATATCCTCTATTGATTCTGACTTAGACTCCGAAATTGCGGCTGATCAAGGTTCAGCTCCCGGGAACCTTCCTGAGAACAAGCTGTTTGTTCCCCTGCAATTCTGGCTAAGGGTACTCAGGGAAAATCATGACTCTGCACTATCTGGCCATCCAGGCATCCTGGGTACCAAGCATCTCATTGCCAGAAACTATTGGTGGCCTGGGTTCCTTAAAGACGTTAAGGCCTACGTCGCCTCTTGTGAAATTTGTGCTAGGTCCAAGACTCCCAGGTCCCGACCAGCGGGCTTACTATGTTCTTTGCCCATTCCCCAGAGACCTTGGACCCATATCTCCATGGATTTTATCACCGATCTGCCTCCATCCCAAGGCAAGGCGGTGGTGTTGGTTGTAGTAGACCGCTTCCGCAAGACATCCCATTTTGTACCCCTCAAGAAAGTACCCAAGACATTAGCTACCTTGTTTGTCAAACACATCCTGCATCTCCATGGGGTTCCTGTCAATATTGTTTCTGACAGAGGGGTACAATTTGTTTCATTGTTTTGGATTGCCTTCTGTAAGAAGTTGGAGATTGATATGTCCTTCTCCTCGGCCTTCCATCCTGAAACTTATGGCCAAACCAAGAGGATTAACCAGTCTCTAGAACAATATTTAAGGTGTTTTATCTCTGACTGCCAAAATGATTGGGTCTCCTTCATTCCCCTCGCCGAATTTTCCCTCAATAACCTGATCAGTAACTCGTCAGGGGTCTCCCCCTTTTTCTGTAAGTTTGGATTTAATCCACGGTTCTCCTCCGTTTCACCTGGTGGTTCCAACAATCCCGAGGTAGATGTCGTTCATCGGGAACTGTGCTCAGTCTGGGCCCAGGTTCAGAAGAACCTAGAGGCATCCCAGAGCATACAAAAGACTGAGGCAGATAGAAGACGTTCTGCTAACCCCTTGTTTGTGGTCGGAGATCGGGTGTGGCTATCTTAAAAAAATTTGCGCCTTAAAGTTCCGTCAAAAAAATGTGCTCCCCAGTATATAGGGCCGTACAAGGTCATTGAGGTCATTAACCCTGTCTCCTTCCGGCTGGAGTTACCCCCGTCTTTTCAAATACACAACGTGTTCCATGCCTCCCTCCTGAAACGCTGCTCCCCGTCCTTGGCTACCTCGAGGAAACCTCCGGTCCCTGTTCTTACCCCTGAAGGGGTAGAATTCGAGGTGGCCAAGATTGTGGACTGCAGGATGGTCCAAGGCTCCCTCCAGTACCTGGTCCATTGGAGAGAATACGGGCCTGAGGAGAGGACTTGGGTACCCACCCGGGATGTTCACGCCGGGTTATTGCTCAGGAAGTTCCATCTTTGGTTCCCCAACAAGCCAGGTCCACCTAGGAAGGGTCCAGTGGCCCCTCATAAAAGGGGGGGGGGTAATGTGAAGGATTTGCCTGACACAGCTTCTGTATCGATGCCCGTGGTTAATCAGCCTGCATCTGTTCCTATGTCTGCTAGAGTGACTCGATCTGCTACCACTCAGGCTGGTAGGCTGAGGAGTGGGAGAGCCTATCGCAGCCTGGCCAGACAGTTCAAGCTCCTGCCCTTGGTCCACTTATACCTTCATTTGCTGCTTGTCCTTTGCCTGTGATTCTCCTGTTTCCTGGCTCTGCTGTTCCTGCTGTTACTATTGACCTCTGCTTCATAATGACCCTGGCTTGACGGACTATTCTCCTGCTCTGCATTTTGTTACCACGTACACTTCTGGTTTGACTCGGCTCGTCTACTACTCTGTTGCTTACGGTGTTGCCGTGGGCAACTGCCCCACATTCCTTTTCTTTGTGTTCCCTTGTCTTGTTTGTCTGTCGTGCACATATTGAGCGTAGGGACCGTCGCCCAGTTGTACGCCGTCGCCTAGGACGGTGTAATGGCGGAAGGAGGTGAAGGGAACAAGTGAGCCCTAATCTACCCACCGCCCTGTCCCTGCCTACTTGCAACGACCCGCCCTAGGCGACGGGGTACAACTTGGCGGCGGTCCCTACGCTGACTAAGTGCAAGGGGATACAAACAGGGAACAAGCAAGGGAAGGGGCAGTAGCCCACGAACACCCTGAGGAAACGGAGTGGTGAACGAGCAGTCAGGATCAGGATGTAATGAAGTATACAAACGCAGAGCACGGAGAAGGAAGCAAGCTAGGGGCAAAGCGAAGCAGGTTAAGCGGAACTGCAGCAAGGCAGAAGCACGGCAGAAGCAGGCTGGAGCAAGCAGCAGTGGGGCCAGGAATCCAGAAGAATTACAAGCACTGAGGAAGAGAACACGGCAGGTAATAAAGGACAGGGGCGGAGCTAACTCCGACTGACCAGGCCGCGATAGGCTCTCCCACTCCTGAGCCTGCCACCCTGGTTGGTGGGAGACGGTGTAGGTCTAACAGGTCTGGCCTCAGGTGTGGATTGATTAATCCCAGGAGTATACCTAGACGTAGTACCTGGCAGATCCCTAACAGTACTCCCCCTTTTATGAGGGGCCACCGGACCCTTACTAAGAGGACCCGGTTTAGTAGGGAAGAGAAGGTGGAACCTCCTGATCAATACCCCAGCGTGAACATCACGGGCAGGTACCCAAGTCCTCTCCCACGGCCCGTATCCTCTCCAATGGACCAGGTACTGGAGGGAGCCCTGGACCATCCTACTGTCCATAATCTTGGCCACCTCGAATTCCACCCCCTCAGGGGTGAGAACGGGAACAGGAGGTTTCCTCGAGGGGGACAAGGACGGGGAGCAGCGTTTAAGGAGGGAGGCATGGAAGACGTCATGTATGCGAAAGGATGGGGGCAGCTCCAGACGGAAGGATACAGGGTTGAGGACTTCAATGATCTTATAAGGTCCAATAAATCGGGGAGCAAACTTCCTGGACGGGACCTTAAGGCGCAAGTTCCTGGACGACAACCAGACCAAATCCCCGACGACAAACCGGGGGTTAGCAGAACGTCTACTATCAGCCTGAATCTTTTGTGCGCTCTGGGACGCCTCTAGGTTCCTCTGAACCTGGGCCCAGACAGTGCACAGTTCCCGATGAACATCCTCTACCTCAGGATTATTGGAACAACCAGGGGAAACGGAGGAGAACCTTGGGTTAAACCCGAAATTACAGAAAAACGGGGAGACCCCTGACGAGTTACTGACCCGGTTATTCAGGGAAAATTCAGCAAGGGGAAGGAATGAGACCCAATCGAATTGACAGTCAGAGATGAAACACCTTAAATATTGTTCCAGGGATTGGTTAGTCCTTTCCGTTTGGCCATTAGTTTCGGGATGGAAGGCGGAGGAGAAGGACAGATCAATCTCCAACTTTTTACAAAAAGTTCTCCAAAATAAGGAAACAAATTGTACCCCTCTGTCAGAAACGATATTGACTGGGGCCCCATGGAGACGCAGGATGTGTTTCACAAACAAAGAAGCTAACGTCTTGGCGTTAGGTAGCTTCTTAAGGGGCACAAAGTGGCACATCTTGCTGAAGCGGTCTACTACCACCCACACCACCGACTTGCCCTGAGATGGGGGCAAATCGGTGATAAAATCCATGGAGATATGGGTACAAGGTCTCTGGGGAATGGGCAAGGAACGTAGTAGGCCCGCAGGTCGGGACCTAGGGGTTTTGGACCTAGCGCAAACCTCACAAGCGGCGACGTAAGCCCTAACGTCTTTAGGCAACCCAGGCCACCAATAGTTTCTGGTAATGAGGTGTTTGGTGCCCAAGATGCCAGGATGACCAGATAGAGCGGAGTCATGGTTTTCCCTGAGTACCCTTAGCCGGTATTGCAGGGGAACAAACAGTTTGTCCCCAGGGACGTTCCTGGGAGCTGAACCCTGATCAGCCGCGATCTCAGAAGCTAAATCAGAATCCGTGGCAGAAACGATTATACCAGGGGGTAAGATACAAGCAGGATCCTTCTCGGAAGGAGGATTGGCCATGAAACTACGTGACAGAGCATCAGCCTTAATATTCTTGGACCCAGCCCTATAGGTAACCAAGAAATTAAATCTGGTAAAGAATAGTGCCCACCGAGCTTGTCTAGGATTAAGCCTCCGGGCCGATTCTAGGAAAACCAGATTCTTGTGATCCGTAAGGACCGTTACCTGGTGTCTGGCCCCCTCCAGGAAGTGCCGCCACTCTTCAAAAGCCCATTTAATGGCTAGAAGTTCGCGGTTGCCAATATCATAGTTACTCTCCGTGGGCGAAAACTTCCTAGAGAAGTAAGCACAGGGGCGGAGATGGGTGAGGGAGCTGGTACCCTGGGACAAGACGGCCCCCACTCCCACCTCGGATGCGTCAACCTCCACAATAAATGGCTCCTCTTGGTTGGGCTGAATCAGCACGGGGGCCGAGATAAAGCACTTCTTGAGGGTCTCAAAGGCCTGGACGGCCTCAGGGGGCCAATGGAGGACATCAGCACCCTTGCGAGTAAGGTCCGTAAGAGGCTTAGCGACGACCGAGAAGTTGGCAATAAATCTCCTGTAATAGTTGGTGAACCCTAAAAAACACTGTAACGCCTTAAGGGAGGCAGGTTGGACCCATTCCGCCACAGCCTGAACCTTGGCAGGGTCCATGCGGAATTCATGAGGAGTGAGGATTTGACCCAAAAATGGTATCTCCTGTACCCCAAACACACATTTTTCGGTTTTCGCAAACAGATTATTTTCCCGGAGGACCTTCCTGACATGCTCCACGTGGGAGGACCAGTCCTTGGAAAACACCAGTATGTCATCAAGGTACACTACAAGAAAATTTCCCAGGTACTCTCTCAGAATTTCATTAATAAAATTCTGGAAGACAGCAGGGGCATTACACAACCCAAAGGGCATGACCAGGTATTCGAAATGACCTTCGGGCGTGTTGAACGCAGTCTTCCATTCATCCCCCTCTTTGATGCGGATAAGGTTATATGCCCCCTGTAGATCGAACTTAGAGAACCATTGGGCCCCCTGAACCTGATTAAAAAGATCCGGAATAAAAGGAAGGGGATACTGGTTCCTTACTGTGACCTTATTCAAGTTCCGATAGTCAATGCACGGCCTAAGACCACCATCCTTCTTCCCCACGAAGAAGAAGCCAGCACCTACAGGAGAAGTCGAGGGGCGAATGAAACCCTTGGCCAGGCATTCTTGGATATACTCCCTCATGGCTTCACGTTCAGGACATGAAAGATTAAATATCCTACCCTTAGGAAGCTTAGCACCTGGTACCAAATCGATGGCGCAATCGTAATCTCTATGAGGGGGCAACACCTCGGAGGCCTCCTTAGAAAAAACATCGGCGAAGTCCTGAACAAACCCAGGTAGCGTGTTTACCTCCTCACGGGGAGAAATAGAGTTAACCGAAAGACATGACGTCAGGCATTCACTACCCCATTTGGTGAGATCCCCAGTATTCCAATCAAACGTGGGATTATGCAACTGCAACCAGGGAAGACCTAATACCAGATCAGACGATAATCCCTGCATCACCAGTACAGAGCACTGCTCCAAATGCATGGAGCCAACAAGGCGTTCAAAAACAGGAGTATGCTGCGTAAAATAACCATTAGCAAGAGGAGTGGAGTCGATACCCACTACCGGGACAGGATAAGGCAAATCAATAAAAGGCATTTTTAGAGACATAGCAAATTCCACAGACATGATATTAGCAGATGAGCCAGAATCCATGAAGGCACTGCCAGTGGCAGACCGGGCAGCAAACGAGACCTGAAAGGGAAGCAAAATTTTATTGCGTTTCATATTAACGGGAAATACCTGTGCGCCCAAGTGACCTCCCCGATGATCACTTAGGCGCAGAAGTTTTCCGGCTGCTTATTCTTGCGCCTGGGACAGGTGTTCAGTTGATGCTTGTCATCCCCACAATAGAAGCAGAGACCATTCTTCCTGCGGAACTCTCTACGTTGTCGAGGGGACATGGAGGCCCCGAGTTGCATAGGTACCTCCGAGTCTTCCGTGGAAGAGCGAGGAGACGGGACCTCGGGGGGGATCGCAGGGAGGTCAGAGGGGAAAACACTGAAACGTTCCAGCTGACGTTCCCTGAGATGTCGGTCAAGTCGTACTGCTAGGGCCATAACCTGGTCTAGGGAGTCAGAAGAGGGGTAGCTAACAAGCAGATCCTTCAGGGCGTCAGATAATCCTAACCTAAACTGGCACCTTAGGGCCGGGTCGTTCCACCGAGAAGCTACGCACCACTTTCTAAAATCAAAACAGTATTCCTCAACAGGTCTCCTACCCTGACGTAAATGAGCTGACTCTCTGCTAAGGCAGTCCTGTCAGTCTCGTCGTAAATGAGTCCAAGGGCAGAGAAAAAACGATCAACGGAGGAAAGTTCAGGGGCGTCAGGAGCCAAGGAGAAGGCCCACTCTTGGGGTCCTTCCTGGAGTCGGGATATAATGATTCCCACCCGCTGGTTCTCGGAACCTGAGGAGTGAGGTTTTAGACGGAAGTAAAGTATGCAACTCTCCCGGAAGGAGAGAAAAGTCTTACGGTCCCCTGAGAACCGGTCAGGTAACTTGAGGTCAGGTTCTAGAGGTGAGGTGAGGGGTACTACTATGGCAGCGTCAGACTGGTTGACCCTCTGAGGCAGGGCCTGGACCTGTAGGGAGAGGCCCTGCATCTGCTGGGTCAGGGTCTCAAGGGGGTCCATGATAGCGTCAGCGTAGGAGAAATGGTAGACTAGGTAAGGGCTTGTGATTATTAATCCTGGGAGTATCCACAGACGTAGTGCCTGGCAGATCCTTTACAGACGGGCTGTGCAAGTAGGCAGGGACTGAGCGGCGGGTAAATTAGGGCTCACCTGTCTGTCTCCCTATTCTGACATTACACATCCGCTCCGTGCTTCAGAATTCAGTTTAGAGCGGAGGAGCAGAGGGAGCTCCTCCGCTACTTTAAGCGCTGTGCTTGGGGAATCCCTTCATATCACTGTCCATATATATCCCAGTTGCCGATTATCTGGCCAGGGATTCTGCTTCGAGAGGAAACCCCTGAGGTTACTGACCTGAGTCGGCAATGGGGATTACGTCTGCTCAAGGAGTAGCCACCAGCATCACTGTCCATATATGGAGAATGACATCACGGCTTCCCTCCAAGAGTGGAATCCCCAGCCTATGCTCTGGCTGGGGATTCCGCTTCTAGAAGAATTCCTAATTGAGCTAACTACGGGGGAGGGGGTGTCACTATCTTCAAGGGGGGTGTGGCACCTCCTAAATTGACACTGTGGCACTATATAGGGGGCTATCTACATGGGACACTGTGGTGCTATGTACATGGGCACTGTCTCACTATTTAGAAGCGCAATGGCACTAGGGGCAGCCAAGGGGGCATTATACTGTATAAGGGCAGCTAGGAGGGCATTATACTGTATAGGGGCAGCTATGAGGGCATTATGCTGTATGGGGCAGTTTTGGGGGCATTAAGCCGTATAGGAGCAGCTATGGGGCAGCTACAGGAGGCATTATACTCTATGGGGCATCTGTGAGGGTATTATACTGTATGGGACAGCTGTGGGAGGATTATGCTGCATGGGGGCAGCTATGGGGCATTATGCTGTATGGAGAAATTTGTTTGACCATTATACTGCATGGGGTATTTGTATGGGCATTATGCTGCATGGGAGAATCTGTATGGGCATTATACTGCATGGGTGCATCTATGGGGCAGTATACTATATGGGTGCATCTATGGGGCAGTATACTGTATGGTGGCAGCTATGGGGGCATTATACTGTGTGGAGGCAGAAACTTATGGGAGCATGATACTGTGTGGGCTGAACCGGGTGTGTATGGGCGGGGATTGGTTTGGGATTAGAGGCGTGGCCAAAAGAAAATACTTTGTCTCTCTTTGTGATACTTGAAAGTTGGGAGATATGCAGAAAGGGCAAACATTTACCCACCCGGAAAAGTCAAGACATATAGGATAAAGAACTCCACATGCCAAACTAATGACGTAGTATACTGTGGCCTTGCGGTCTCTTCCATAGGGAAAACCACCCTCTGACAAAGAGTAGGAAAACACAAATCCACCTTCAGATGTGGAAAACATGTAAGGCTTCGTTCACATCTGCGTTGGGCACCCGTTCAAACGTTCCGTCGCAGCATTCCGTCAGAATGGGACCCTGAACAGACACAAACGAAAACTAGAGGTTTCCGTTTCCATCGCCATTAATTTCAATGGTGACGGATCCGGTGCCCGTGGTTTCCGTTTGTGTCTGTTGTGCTCCGGACCCGTCGTTTTGCCGGAAGCAATAGCGAAACAATAGCGTAGTGGACTACAGAACGTCAGAACGGGACGCCAACGCAGATATGAACGAAGCCCAACGTGGACTTATTTATACACTGCAGGCAGACTGACAACCAATCAACTTCTTTATTAACCAGTTCAGGACCGCGCTATTTTCATCCTTCAGGACCAGACACCGTTTAGCCCTTTTTAGCTCCCGTCAGTTACACAGCTAGAACTTTTTTATTTGTTGGGCAAGCGACGTGATTTTTGCGATGTTTTCTCCGTAGACAATGCGGGTTCCTTTTTTGTTATCAGTTTTATACACATCCTTTTTGCTATCTTAGAATTTTTAGGCTTAAAGTTTGAAAATAATAGTAAAAAAATAAGCTTTTCTACTTTTTAGCTATTTTTTTCTGGTAACACCATAGTTTTACCCTAAAATAGACCTTTTACTTGTGATCGTCATTGTCTACCGTAAATTTTGATATATTACAAGTCTATATCAGGGTAATTGGCTCAGGGCTAGCGTTACGATGATTGGCGGGGGGAACGTTTTCTTTGGGTGGGTATTTTATGTGTATTATTATTAATTTTTTTTACACTTTATTTTACTTTTATTTTTTTATTATTATAGTCTTTCCCTCAAAGGGTCAGAAAAGACCTTTGGGGGACTTTTTTTTTTTCTCTCTCTTCTTTTACGCCATGTTTTTCCACTGTAGTTACAGGGGAAATCAGTCCTCTCATAGTGATTATTGTCACTAACAGGGCTGTGCTGGGTCTATATACAGAGCCAGCGATCGGGAACCAGATAAACAGCAGCATGTGATTCAGCAAAGCGGTCAATAACCGAGGTCGGGGAACTCGACATCCGCGGGAGTTCCCACCGTGCCCGTCTATGTCAAAGGAATCTGTGGACACACAGGCCCTGCCTTCTATAGTGCCGCCACGGGTCACAGAGACGCCACTCTCTAGCACGCGGCTTATCCCGATGTAGCGCCCACTCACTCACCTCCCGACGCCCGCAGCCATGGATCTGTGAGCGCTGGCCTCCGTCTCCCTCCTAGGAGATGCCAGCGCTCACTTCCGCTCCGTCCGGGTCCCGAAAACTATGATCATTAACACACGTGATTCCCTGCCCTATAAGAATGCCCCAGCCCTTCTGATCCTTGCCTGAGCGTTGTTAGTCTTTCCCAGTCTGTCTCGCAAATGGTCCCTTAGTATCTCCCGTTCCAGCTGTTACCCGTGCCCTGTTACCGTTCCTGTATTCCGCATTGTTCCTGTGCCTACCCGTGTTCAAGTGCCGTCTGCCACGTCAAGTGCCATCTGCCACGTCTAGTGCTATCTGCTCATCGGATACTGCCCGCCACGTCTGGCGCCACTTTCCGCACCTGCCTCCATCCGTGCTGAAGCCACAGTCACCGTCCGGACTATTTCAGGTACCTAAGCATTACTGTCTTACTTTCACTTAGACTGTGACCTGGTCAGCTGGCTCCCCGCTACGGCGGAGCGGCCTAGTGGGTCCACAAACCCAGTGTCCGTGACACCCAATCTCTTTATTCGCCTATGTCACTGGGTTGAACCAGATTCCTTTGTGGAGGATGCCCTCCTACCCCTGCTAAACTAACGCAGGTCGTTGCGGAGGCACCGCTACCTTTATGCACGGACACCCTCGGCGGTACACTGGCAACGGTCCGAGTACCTTAGGCGCAACTATTTAACCCACCTTCCAAAAGCCATACTGTCTTTATTTTTCCGTCGATATACTCCTATGCGGGCTTAATTTTTGCGGGACGGGTTGTAGTTTTTCGTAGTATCATTTATTTTGCCGTATAATGTACTAGGAAACGGGGAAAAATTATTTGTGGGGTAGAAAATGAAAAAAACAGCGATTCCTCCATGTCTTTTTGCACGCCGTTTTTACGTAATTCACTGTGAAATTAAAACAACATGTCAACTTTATTCTGCGGGTCAATACGATTACGGCGATACCAAATATATAAAGTTTTTTCTATATTTTGCTACTTTTACAAGTAAAAACCTAAGTGTAAAAAAGACAATTTATTTTGTGTCGCCAAATTCCGAGAGCCATAACTTTTTTATTTTTCCGTGGATTACGCTGTGTGGGGGATTATTTTTTGCGGGATAAGCTGTCGTTTTTAATATAATTTTGGGGTTCATGCGACGTTTTGATCTCTTTTTATTTCATTTTTTGCGGGAGATGAGGTGACCGAAAAACAGAGATTCTGGCGTTTACAATTTATTTTTTACGGCGTTCACCGTGCGGGTTAAATAATGATATATTTTAATAGTTCAGACTTTTACGGACGCGGCGATACCAATTATGTTTATCTTTACACTATGCTCTAGGGGGAAAATGGGAAAAGGTTTTTTTTTTTAACGTTACATTTTGTATTTATTTTTTACACAAAAGAAAAACTTTATTTAACAAATTTTTACTTTTTTTTAATTAGTCCCACTAGGGGACTTCAACCAGCGATCGTTAGATCTAATGTATTGCAGTATATTGTGATCCTAACAGGCCGGAGGCAGCGCTTAATAGGAGCACAAAGATGGCGGACCTGGGGGCCTTCATTAGGCCCCCAGGCAGCCATAGCAACCATCACCCCCCCCCCACGCGATTGCGTCGTGGGGGACGCGATGAGCTGTTAGAAGGGGTCCCCCCCTCTTTCTAACAATTTAAATGCTGTGGTCGCTATTGACCGCAGCATTTAACGAGTTAAACGAGCGGGATCACGCTCGAGCGCGATGCCAGTCGTTACTCTGAAGTGTCGGCTGTAACAAACAGCCGACGCCCAAACGGGTTCACTCCATGAGCCCGCTCCATGCTTCCCCTACCCGACTTTGGCGTCAAGTGTCGGGAAGGGGTTAAAGAGAACAAATCTCATCATTAAAAACAAAATTAGAGACTCGTCTGGTGTCGCTGCCCTCAGATCTTGCACAAGATGTGCCCTGATGTGCCTGACATTTGTTACGTTGCGGCATGGGGACCGGAACGATGTTATATATGGTGGTCCTGTCCGGTTTTACAGACCTATATTTGACATCTACGCCTTGGTTGAGAGATCTCCCATGGTGCACGCTCAGCGGATTGCTCTTTTATCTTTGATCCCTGGCCGATTACCGGGCATAAAAAGGGAACTTCTTAGACACTCCCTGACTGCGGCTCGAGCCGTCATCCCGAGACATTGGAAGTCCCCCGAGCCCCCCACGATCAGAGAATGGGTGGTTGAGATGGACCTTCTCCATAGAATGAAGTCTTTGTTGGCGGAAGATAGAGACCACTTGTGCTTCTTTGGCTTTCATGGTCCTCCATTAAATCGGATCCACATTTTGCTACCTGGTTGGGCTGAATTCACCATCAGTTTTCTGGCCTACGCACTGTCCTTTGGGTGAGGACCTCCATCTGGTATCGGGGTAACTTTCCTTATTCCCTGTGTCCTTTCATTCTTCTTTAACCCTCCCATAGTTATATTTTGTTTCCTATTCTCTTTCTTTCTGTTTTTATTTATTTCCTTTTTATTTTTCCCTCTCCCGCATTCCTATCCCCTTCTTTCTTTTACTTACTCCTTGACTTTTATATACCTTACTCTTTTGCTGCGTGCTGCCTTTATAATGTGAAGTTTATGTGTGCTGATTTATGTGCTGCATTATATATATCTCTTTTATGTGTTTTGCTACCATTATTGCTATGTATATCTCGACATGTGAATATTTGTTTCTACCTTTTGGTATTTGAAAAACTTTTACGAATAAAAATCAGATTATGGAAAAAAAATAAAAAAAATTAAGTCAAGTTAAAATACATTTCAACATTTACCCACAAGTAAAAGAAAATGTCCCCTCCTACGGAGCATGAAATAGATTTGCACCAATTTTTTTATA
This sequence comes from Rhinoderma darwinii, assembly GCF_050947455.1. Taxonomy (NCBI): domain Eukaryota; kingdom Metazoa; phylum Chordata; class Amphibia; order Anura; family Rhinodermatidae; genus Rhinoderma; species Rhinoderma darwinii. The sequence goes on from NC_134687.1 coordinate 5,070,128, forward strand.
GGGCCTTCATCTGATTTGACCAGTTTGCTCTTCAAATTGGTTCCTCTCCTATACGTCATCATTGGAAATTTGGAATTCAGAGATTTGCAGGCACTCCTTCTGGAGTAACCCCCATTCACTCCTCAAGATCTGACCTAACTTCTTACCTGCATCAGAAAAAGTGGACACAAGAGGATTTCTCAATGAGAGGGATTTGACATCTGTCAATTTCTGATTCCTCCCCGCATTTTTAATTCTAATTCTATGTTTAATTAGGAGTCTCTAGGGATACCCACAATAAAAAAATGTATCACACATCTGCGTGATCCTCGAATCCAAATTTTCATCATCTGACACAAGTCTCCTTACTCACTAAAGCTTGCTCCAATGCTCGTAGTCCAGCGTATGTAGTGGATGATTACGATGACAGAATCAAAATAGCAAACTATAACTCTATTATGAAAACTCTAAGTTCAGCTCAACCATCCCAGTCCATATCATAAATACGTCGTCGATGTAACGTCACCAGCACAGGTTTGAAGGTGTTCAGGCCGGACTAGGTTTTTGTATGGGTGCATGCGTAGGGGCCCAAACCGTATAGTATAAAGAAAGGTACTATGCACACCAATAGTCGTTATCCAAAGGTTGATTTTAATATTAATAGTTATGCCAGTATCAGTGCAACGTTTCGGTCATATCATTGACCTTCATCAGGCTCTGTAATATCCTGGGTCCTGCAAAATGGCGCTTAGTGCTTGCCGCTAATGGAGGCGCTGGAACAGTCCATAAATTGCAACAGATAGACAATTCCTCAAACTATGTCAAAGATATTGGCATATGGAGGGGCCATGTTGGACCACGTTGCTGTACCCCTGCATTGAAAATAGATGTCATCACCAAAAAGGAAATAGTTCCTTTAGCGTACCAAGCCCAATAGGTCCATCCAGGATAAATTGTGCACAATTTGGAGTGTGTCCTGAGACGGGCAGCGCCATAGTGACCGCCCCAAGGCTCTTATCGTGTTCGATAGAAGTGTATCATGACACCACATCAAAAAAGACCAAACAGCATTCAGTAGGTAAAATTATAGTATCCAACCTAACCAGAAAGTCAGACGTGTCTCTGATGTAGGAGGGAGCAGTGGTGGTAAACAGACGGAGCACTTTATCCAAAAAGATAGCAATGGCGTTGAAGATCAAGTCCTTACCAGAAACTGAAGGCCCTCCTGGGGGTTGTCCGTGCTCTTGTGGATTTTGGGAAGAATATGTAATATGGGTGTCAATGGTGATGTCACCTTCACGGCCCGACATGGGCCGTGAAAATGATTGCTGATCAACGAGACAGCTGGTTGATTGGCACTTGTTTGCTCCTGCAAGGAGCAATGATCAGTAATTTATGGGGATGGGCGTTCATATGAACACTTATTTTCCTGATCATTGGTCCGTATAAAAGGGCCTTTAGGCTTAACATGTCCAGGACACCAAGATCTGTAGTTTGTCCTAATTCCATACCTGAAAAAAAGCTTTTAATCCGAGCGATGTTTAAAATCTCTGAAGATCGAGTTCTACTTGAAACCAATTAGTATATGGTTGTGGGTAAAATGTCAGTCCTTCCTCCTGTAACATGATCTCTGCATCTGATAAGTAATAAGATGATATATTTATCATTAAACTCAATAGCGCCGATGTTTCCACCTGGTTGAGGGTCGATTTCCAGTCCCCATGTTCCTCAGGGATCTTCTTCCTTTGTCTCTGGTGTTAACGTCCCCCTCTCTTATATCTGCCTCACTTGGAGGTTGAGGCCTTTGATCTAAAAAAAATCTTGTCTCACAGAATCTTCAGACTCTCACGTGGTGAACCCGAAGGTGGTGCGGCATTGTCTCCGACAGCCACTTCCGAACGCTGTCTAGTTGATATCTGATCTAGCTTTATCCGAATATTAGGAAATTGGGAAAGAGATGAGACACATCCCCCGGGGTATACGCTGTACATTGTAATACTTCAGGAATGTACTTATATGCAGTTCTATGGAAATCGATTTATTCACATCCGGCTCCAGTCTCCGTTTTAACAAATTAACGGAAAGGGAATTTAAAAAGGAAACTCGCAGATCTCTGAATTCCAACCGTTTCCAATGATGACATGTAAGAGAGGGATAAACTGGTCAAGACTTATGTGGACCCTATAAATAAATAAATCTAGACCTATTTAATGCTTCCTAAAAGGGGTCATTTTTGTGTCTGGGGGGCTGTAATTGGGGGAACCTTGTGAAAGGTGACACTTGTTGCCAGTCCTACAGTGGCTATAAGTGCAGCATGAAAGGAAGAAATACGCGTAGATTCAGCGGTGTGGTGTCCATGGTGGAGCGTCCGGGCAGTACGGATCTTCCGGTGAGACGACCACTGAAATGAAGGAACGAATCAGTAAACACAAAGTACAATAAGAAGACACTTTATAGACTTACCGGCGCCTCAACGTTTTGTGGAGGGGACAATTCGATTATTCAAATTCAGAGATATTGATCATGTGCCAGTCTTAAAGCGGTTTTCCCATCTTAGTCATTTATGACTTATCCACAGGATATGCCATGAATGTTTGATGGATGTGGGTCCCACCTCTCTAGAACGGGGCCCCCTAAACCCTGTGCTATCTTACTTGGCTCGGCTGCCTGCCGGCCACATCCTGGTTAGGTGGTCAAGAGTTATGAAACGACCGAGCTCACTGAACTTCGCTGCTTCCGTAACTCCCGACCACCTAACCAGGATCTGGCCGGGAAGCAGCCGAGCCAAGTAAGATAGCACAGGGTTTAGGGGGCCACACTCTAGAGATAGGTGCAAGTCCCAGAGGTGGGACCCACATCTATTGGACTTTTATGGCATATCCTGTGGATATGTCATAAATGTCCAAGATGGGCAAACCCCTTTGAGGCCCTTTTACACGGGCCAATAATCAGGTAAATTCTCGTTCATCGGCTGATCATATCGTTTATGCAGCGGAAAATATTATCTTTATCGGCAGCACATCTCCTTGTGCCGACTTGATGGTAATGCACGGGGGGAGAGATTGTAGTAAGCGTCGCTCATCCCCATCCATTACTGATCATAGCTCCTTGTGAAAGGAGCAAATGAGCGCCGATCAACGAGCTGTCTTGTTGATCTGCGCTCGTTGTTACGGGCGAAATTGGCTGATGTAAAAGGACACGTAAAGCCCTATTACACGGGGCAACGATCGGGCAAACGAGCGTTCATATCAACACTCATTCCCGATCATTGCCCTGCGATCAGCCGATGAACGTCGCGCTGCCAACATAATGACAATGTATAGGAATGAGCGATCGGAGTAACGAGCGTTCGGAGTAACGAGCGATCGGAGTAACGAGCGATCGGAGTAACGAGCGATCGGAGTAACGAGCGATCGGAGTAACGAGCGATCGGAGTAACGAGCGATCGGAGTAACGAGCGATCGGAGTAACGAGCGCTCATCCCCATACATATGCAATCTCATGTCACGTTGGGTGCGTGGACCCACTGGGCCGTACCGCCTTGGCGGTATAGCAGCTGGCCAACAGGACGCAGGTCAGTCTATAGTTTGTATGGCAGCTCGGATAGTGGCAATGACAGGCTCGGCTGGGACTTAGGCAGAAGCAGGCGTGAGGCGTGGTGTAGCAGGACAGGAGTGGCGTACAGTACAGCACAGCATGACTACAGCTCAGCACGGTACTTGACCAGGTAGCACGAGACACAGGAAACACGAAAACACTAGGAGACCATTTGCTTAGACAAACTTAGGGTACGACAACAACGCTCAGGCATGAGAGGAAGGGGCTGGGCCCTTCATATAGTCCAGGGTACTCATGAGCTAATTCTGACATTTAACTCCGGTGCGCGCGCTGGCCCTTTAAGAGCGAGCACGAGCACGCGCGCGCACCCTACCGGACCCGGCCAAGGTAAGCGGAAGTGAGCGCTGGCGTCTCCTGAGGAGGAGACAGGGTCGCTCGTAGACCCATGGCTGCAGCAGTCAGGAGGTGAGTGAGCCATGGATACGACATCTCATATGGATGCAGATTTCGTTTGGCTGACAGCTATTCCTCCCGACTTCCCCAAACACTCGGCCGAGTGTGGAAGTGTTTTCAATAGAGAGAAGGGAGAGAGCCGCTGCCGAGAGGAGTCCCATCTAATAAACAAAAGGATCGGGCATGTTTAAATCCAACATGCCTGACCCTTGTCCCCGACATCTGCCATCTGGGGAGAGTCGAGACCCCACCATACACAGTAGTATAGTAGTTATATTCTTGTATATAGGGGGCAGTATTATAGTAGTTATATTCTTGTATATAGGGGCAGTATTATAGTAGTTATATTCTTGTATATAGGAGCAGTATTATAGTAGTTATATTCTTGTATATAGGGGGCAGTATTATAGTAGTTATATTCTTGTATATAGGGGCAGTATTATAGTAGTTATATTCTTGTATATAGGGGCAGTATTATAGTAGTTATATTCTTGTATATAGGAGCAGTATTATAGTAGTTATATTTTTGTATATAGGGAGCATTATTATAGTAGTTAGAATTCTTGTATATAGGGGCAGTATTATAGTAGTTATATTCTTGTATATAGGAGCAGTATTATAGTAGTTATATTCTTGTATATAGGAGGCAGTATTATAGTAGTTATATTCTTGTATATAGGGGGCAGTATTATAGTAGTTATATTCTTGTATATAGGAGCAGTATTATAGTAGTTATATTCTTGTATATAGGGGGCAGTATTATAGTAGTTATATTCTTGTATATAGGAGCAGTATTATAGTAGTTATATTCCTGTATATAGGGAGCAGTAGTATAGTAGTTATATTCTTGTATATAGGAGCAGTATTATAGTAGTTATATTCTTGTATATAGGGCAGTATTATAGTAGTTATATTCCTGTATATAGGAGCAGTATTATAGTAGTTATATTCTTGTGTATAGGAGCAGTATTATAGTAGTTATATTCTCGTATATAGGGGCAGTATTATAGTAGTTATATTCTTGTATATAGGGGTCAGTATTATAGTAGTTATATTCTTGTATATAGCAGCAGTATTATAGTAGTTATATTCTTATATATAGGGGGCAGTATTATAGTAGTTATATTCTTGTATATAGCAGCAGTATTATAGTAGTTATATTCTTATATATAGGGGGCAGTATTATAGTAGTTATATTCTTGTATATAGGGAGCAGTATTATAGTAGTTATATTCATGTATATAGGGGGCAGTATTATAGTAGTTATATTCATGTATATAGGGGGCAGTATTATAGTAGTTATATTCTTGTATATAGAGAGCAGTATTATAGTAGTTATATTCTTGTATATAGGAGCAGTAGTATAATAGTTTTATTCTTGTATATAGGAGGAGTATTATAGTAGTTATAGTCTTGTATACAGGAACAGTATTATAGTAGTTATATTCTTGTATATAGGGGCAGTATTATAGTAGTTATATTCATGTATATAGGGGGCAATATTATAGTAGTTATATTCTTGTATATAGGGAGCAGTATTATAGTAGTTATATTCTTGTATATAGGGAGCTATATTATATTAGTTAGATTCTTGTATATAGGGGAAGTATTATAGTAGTTATATTCTTGTATATAGGAGCAGTATTACAGTAGTTATATTCTTGTATATAGAGGCAGTATTACAGTAGTTATATTCTTGTATATAGGGGATAGTATTACAGTAGTTATATTCCTGTATATAGGAGCAGTATTATAATAGTTATATTCTTGTATATAGCAGTATTATAGTAGTTATATTCTTATATATAGGGGCAGTATTATAGTAGTTATATTCTTGTATATAGGAACAGTATTATAGTAGTTATATTCTTGTATATAGGGGCAGTATTATAGTAGTTATATTCTTGTATATAGGGGCAGTATTATAGTAGTTATATTCTTGTATATAGGAGCAGTATTATAGTAGTTATATTTTTGTATATAGGGAGCATTATTATAGTAGTTATATTCTTGTATATAGGGGCAGTATTATAGTAGTTATATTCTTGTATATAGGAGCAGTATTATAGTAGTTATATTCTTGTATATAGGAGGCAGTATTATAGTAGTTATATTCTTGTATATAGGTGTCAGTATTATAGTAGTTATATTCTTGTATATAGGAGCAGTATTATAGTAGTTATATTCTTGTATATAGGGGGCAGTATTATAGTAGTTATATTCTTGTATATAGGAGCAGTATTATAGTAGTTATATTCTTGTATATAGGGGGCAGTATTATAGTAGTTATATTCTTGTATATAGGAGCAGTATTATAGTAGTTATATTCCTGTATATAGGGAGCAGTAGTATAGTAGTTATATTCTTGTATATAGGAGCAGTATTATAGTAGTTATATTCTTGTATATAGAAGCAATATTATAGTAGTTATATTCTTGTATATAGGGCAGTATTATAGTAGTTATATTCCTGTATATAGGAGCAGTATTATAGTAGTTATATTCTTGTGTATAGGAGCAGTATTATAGTAGTTATATTCTCGTATATAGGGGCAGTATTATAGTAGTTATATTCTTGTATATAGGGGTCAGTATTATAGTAGTTATATTCTTGTATATAGCAGCAGTATTATAGTAGTTATATTCTTATATATAGGGGGCAGTATTATAGTAGTTATATTCTTGTATATAGGGAGCAGTATTATAGTAGTTATATTCTTGTATATAGGGGCAGTATTATAGTAGTTATATTCATGTATATAGGGGGCAGTATTATAGTAGTTATATTCATGTATATAGGGAGCTATATTATATTAGTTAGATTCTTGTATATAGGGGAAGTATTATAGTAGTTATATTCTTGTATATAGGAGCAGTATTACAGTAGTTATATTCTTGTATATAGAGGCAGTATTACAGTAGTTATATTCTTGTATATAGGGGATAGTATTATAGTAGTTATATTCCTGTATATAGGAGCAGTATTATAATAGTTATATTCTTGTATATAGGGGGCAGTATTATAGTAGTTATATTCTTGTATATTGGAGCAGTATTATAGTAGTTTTATTCTTGTATATAGGAGCAGTATTATAGTAGTTATATTCTTATATATAGGGGCAGTATTATAGTAGTTATATTCTTGTATATAGGAACAGTATTATAGTAGTTATATTCTTGTATATAGGGGCAGTATTATAGTAGTTATATTCATGTATATAGGGGGTAGTATTATAGTAGTTATATTCTTGTATATAGGGAGCAGTATTATAGTAGTTATATTCTTGTATATAGGGGCAGTATTATAGTAGTTATATTCTTGTATATAGGGACAGTATTATAGTAGTTATATTCTTGTATATAGGGGCAGTATTATAGTAGTTATATTCTTGTATATAGGGGGCAGTATTATAGTAGTTATATTCTTGTATATAGTGGGCAGTATTATAGTAGTTATATTCTTGTATATAGGGGCAGTATTATAGTAGTTATATTCTTGTATATAGGGGCAGTATTATAGTAGTTATATTCTTGTATATAGGGGCAGTATTATAGTAGTTATATTCTTGTATATATAAGTATTATAGTAGTTATATTCTTGTATATAGGAGCAGTATTATAGTAGTTATATTCTTGTATATAGGGGGCAGTATTATAGTAGTTATATTCTTGTATATAGGGGGCAGTATTATAATAGTTATATTCTTGTATATAGGGAGCAGTATTATAGTAGTTATATTCTTGTATATAGGGAGCAGTATTATAGTAGTTATCTTCTTGTATATAGGGGCAGTATTATAGTAGTTATATTCTTGTGTATAGCAGTATTATAGTAGTCATATTCTTGTATATAGGAGCAGTATTATAGTAGTCATATTCTTGTATATAGGGGCAGTATTATAATAGTTATATTCTTGTATATAGGGGCAGTATTATAGTAGTTATATTCCTGTATATAGGAGGCAGTATTATAGTAGTTATATTCTTGTATATAGGGGCAGTATTATAGTAGTTATATTCTTGTATATAGGAGCAGTATTATAGTAGTTATATTCTTGTATATAGGAGCAGTATTATAGTAGTTATATTCTTGTATACAGGAGCAGTATTATAGTAGTTATATTCTTGTATACAGGGGCAGTATTATAGTAGTTATATTCATGTATATAGGGGGTAGTATTATAGTAGTTATATTCTTGTATATAGGGAGCAGTATTATAGTAGTTATATTCTTGTATATAGGGGCAGTATTATAGTAGTTATATTCTTGTATATAGGAGCAGTATTATAGTAGTTATATTCTTGTATATAGGAGCAGTATAATAGTAGTTATATTCTTGTATATAGGGGCAGTATTATAGTAGTTATATTCTTGTATATAGGAGCAGTATTATAGTAGTTATATTCTTGTATATAGGGGCAGTATTATAGTAGTTATATTCTTGTATATAGGAGCAGTATTATAGTAGTTATATTCTTGTATATAGGAGCAGTATAATAGTAGTTATATTCTTGTATATAGGGGCAGTATTATAGTAGTTATATTGTATATAGAGGCAGTATTATAGTAGTTATATACTTGTATATAGGAGACGTATTATAGAAGTTATATTCTTGTATATAGGGGCAGTATTATAGCAGTTATATTCTTGTATATAGGGGCAGTATTATAGCAGTTATATTCTTGTATATAGGTGGCAGTATTATAGCAGTTATATTCTTGTATATAGAAGCAGTATTATAGTAGTCATATTCTTGTATATGGGGGCAGTATTATAGTAGTTATATTCTTGTATATAGGGGGCAGTATTATAGTAGTTATATTCTTGTATATAGGGGGCAGTATTATAGTAGTTATATTCTTGTATATAGGGGGCAGTATTATAGTAGTTATATTCTTGTATATAGGGGGAGTATTATAGTAGTTATATTCTCGTATATAGGGGGCAGTATTATAGTAGTTATATTCTTGTATACAGGAGCAGTATTATAGTAGTCATATTCTTGTATATAGTAGTATTATAGTAGTTATATTCTTGTATATAGCGGCAGTATTACAGTAGTTATATTCTTGTATATAGGAGCAGTATTATAGTAGTTATATTCTTGTATATAGTAGTATTATAGTAGTTATATTCTCGTATATAGCGGTAGTATTATAGTAGTTATATTCTCGTATATAGGGACAGTATTATAGTAGTTATATTCTTGTATATAGGGGGCAGTATTATAGTAGTTATATTCTTGTATATAGGTGGCAGTATTATAGTAGTTATATTCTTGTATATAGGGGCAGTATTATAGTAGTTATATTCTTGTATATAGGAGCAGTATTATAGTAAACATATTCTTGTATATAGGGGCAGTATTATAGTAGTTATATTCTTGTATATAGGAGGCAGTATTATAGTAGTTATATTCTTGTATATAGGGGGCAGTATTATAGTAGTTATATTCTTGTATATAGGGGCAGTATTATAGTAGTTATATTCTTATATATAGGGGGCAGTATTATAGTAGTTATATTCTTGTATATAGGGAGCAGTATTATAGTAGTTATATTCTTGTATATAGGAGCAGTATTATAGTAGTCATATTCTTGTATATAGGGGGCAGTATTATAATAGTTATATTCTTGTATATAGGGGCAGTATTATAGTAGTTATATTCCTGTATATAGGAGGCAGTATTATAGTAGTTATATTCTTGTATATAGGGGCAGTATTATAGTAGTTATATTCTTGTATATAGGAGCAGTATTATAGTAGTTATATTCTTGTATATAGGAGCAGTATTATAGTAGTTATATTCTTGTATACAGGAGCAGTATTATAGTAGTTATATTCTTGTATATAGGGGCAGTATTATAGTAGTTATATTCATGTATATAGGGGGTAGTATTATATTAGTTATATTCTTGTATATAGGGAGCAGTATTATAGTAGTTATATTCTTGTATATAGGGGCAGTATTATAGTAGTTATATTCTTGTATATAGGAGCAGTATTATAGTAGTTATATTCTTGTATATAGGAGCAGTATAATAGTAGTTATATTCTTGTATATAGGGGCAGTATTATAGTAGTTATATTCTTGTATATAGGAGCAGTATTATAGTAGTTATATTCTTGTATATAGGGGCAGTATTATAGTAGTTATATTCTTGTATATAGGAGCAGTATTATAGTAGTTATATTCTTGTATATAGGAGCAGTATAATAGTAGTTATATTCTTGTATATAGGGGCAGTATTATAGTAGTTATATTGTATATAGAGGCAGTATTATAGTAGTTATATACTTGTATATAGGAGACGTATTATAGAAGTTATATTCTTGTATATAGGGGCAGTATTATAGCAGTTATATTCTTGTATATAGGGGCAGTATTATAGCAGTTATATTCTTGTATATAGGTGGCAGTATTATAGCAGTTATATTCTTGTATATAGAAGCAGTATTATAGTAGTCATATTCTTGTATATGGGGGCAGTATTATAGTAGTTATATTCTTGTATATAGGGGGCAGTATTATAGTAGTTATATTCTTGTATATAGGGGGCAGTATTATAGTAGTTATATTCTTGTATATAGGGGGAGTATTATAGTAGTTATATTCTCGTATATAGGGGGCAGTATTATAGTAGTTATATTCTTGTATACAGGAGCAGTATTATAGTAGTCATATTCTTGTATATAGTAGTATTATAGTAGTTATATTCTTGTATATAGCGGCAGTATTACAGTAGTTATATTCTTGTATATAGGAGCAGTATTATAGTAGTTATATTCTTGTATATAGTAGTATTATAGTAGTTATATTCTCGTATATAGCGGTAGTATTATAGTAGTTATATTCTCGTATATAGGGACAGTATTATAGTAGTTATATTCTTGTATATAGGGGGCAGTATTATAGTAGTTATATTCTTGTATATAGGTGGCAGTATTATAGTAGTTATATTCTTGTATATAGGGGCAGTATTATAGTAGTTATATTCTTGTATATAGGAGCAGTATTATAGTAAACATATTCTTGTATATAGGGGCAGTATTATAGTAGTTATATTCTTGTATATAGGGGGCAGTATTATAGTAGTTATATTCTTGTATATAGGGGCAGTATTATAGTAGTTATATTCTTGTATATAGGGGGCAGTATTATAGTAGTTATATTCTTGTATATAGGGAGCAGTATTATAGTAGTTATATTCTTGTATATAGGGGCAGTATTATAGTAGTTATATTCTTGTATATAGGGGACAGTATTATAGTAGTTATATTCTTGTATATAGGAGTAGTATTATAGTAGTTATATTCCTGTATATAGGAACAGTATTATAGTTGTTATATTCTTGTATATAGGAGCAGTAGTATAGTAGTTATATTCTTGTATATAGGGAGCAGTATTATAGTAGTTATATTCTTGTATATAGGGGGCAGTATTATAGTAGTTATATTCTTGTATATAGGAGCTGTATTATAGTAGTTATATTCTTGTATATAGGAGCTGTATTATAGTAGTTATATTCTTGTATATAGGGAGCAGTATTATAGTAGTTATATTATTGTATATAGGAGCAGTATTATAGTAGTTATATTCTTGTATATAGAGGCAGTATTATAGTAGTTATATTCTTGTATATAGAGGCAGTATTATAGTAGTTATATTCTTGTATATAGGAGGCAGTATTATAGTAGTTATATTCTTGTATATAAGGGGCAGTATTATAGTAGTTATATTCTTGTATATAGGGGCAGTATTATAGTAGTTATATTCCTGTATATAGGGGCAGTATTATAGTAGTTATATTCTTGTATATAGGGGCAGTATTATAGTAGTTATATTCTTGTATATAGGAGGCAGTATTATAGTAGTTATATTCTTGTATATAGGGGGCAGTATTATAGTAGTTATATTCTTGTATATAGGGGCAGTATTATAGTAGTTATATTCTTGTATATAGGGGGCAGTATTATAGTAGTTATATTCTTGTATATATGGGCAGTATTATAGTAGTTATATTATTTGTATATAGGGGCAGTATTATAGTAGTTATATTCTTGTATATAGGGGGCAGTATTATAGTAGTTATATTCTTGTATATAGGGGCAGTATTATAGTAGTTATATTCCTGTATATAGGGGCAGTATTATAGTAGTTATATTCTTGTATATAGGGGCAGTATTATAGTAGTTATATTCTTGTATATAGGAGGCAGTATTATAGTAGTTATATTCTTGTATATAGGGGGCAGTATTATAGTAGTTATATTCTTGTATATAGGGGCAGTATTATAGTAGTTATATTCTTGTATATAGGGGGCAGTATTATAGTAGTTATATTCTTGTATATATGGGCAGTATTATAGTAGTTATATTATTTGTATATAGGGGCAGTATTATAGTAGTTATATTCTTGTATATAGGGAGCAGTATTATAGTAGTTATATTCTTGTATATAGGGGGCAGTATTATAGTAGTTATATTCTTGTATATAGGGGCAGTATTATAGTAGTTATATTCTTGTATATAGGGAGCAGTATTATAGTAGTTATATTCTTGTATATAGGAGGCAGTATTATAGTAGTTATATTCTTGTATATAGGAGCAGTATTATAGTAGTTATATTCTTGTATATAGGGGGCAGTATTATAGTAGTTATATTCTTGTATATAGGAGCAGTATTATAATAGTTATATTCTTGTATATAGGGGCAGTATTATAGTAGTTATATTCTTGTCTATAGGGGGCAGTATTATAGTAGTTATAGTCTTGTATATAGGGAGCAGTATTATAGTAGTTATATTCTTGTATATAGGGGGCAGTATTATAGTAGTTATATTCTTGTATATAGGGGGCAGTATTATAGTAGTTATATTCTTGTATATAGGGGCAGTATTATAGTAGTTATATTCTTGTTATAGGGGCAGTATTATAGTAGCTATATTCTTGTATATGGGGCAGTATTATAGTAGCTATATTCTTGTTATAGGGGCAGTATTATAGTAGTTATATTCTTGTATATAGGGGGCAGTATTATAGAAGTTATATTCTTGTTATAGGGGCAGTATTATAGTAGTTATATTCTTGTATATAGGAGCAGTATTATAGTAGTTATAGTCTTGTATATAGGGGGCAGTATTATAGTAGTTATATTCTTGTATATAGGGGCAGTATTATAGTAGTTATATTCTTGTATATAGGAGCAGTATTATAGTAGTTATATTCTTGTATATAGGAGCAGTAATATAGTAGTTATATTCTTGTATATAGGGGGCAGTATTATAGTAGTTATATTCTTGTATATAGGGGGCAGTATTATAGTAGTTATATTCTTGTATATAGGGGGCAGTATTATAGTAGTTATATTCTTGTATATAGGGGCAGTATTATAGTAGTTATATTCCTGTATATAGGAGGCAGTATTATAGTAGTTATATTCTTGTTATAGGGCAGTATTATAGTAGTTATATTCTTGTATATAGGGGCAGTATTATAGTAGTTATATTCTTGTATATAGGAGCAGTATTATAGTAGTTATATTCCTGTATATAGGAGCAGTATTATAGTAGTTATATTCTTGTATATAGGAGCAGTATTATAGTAGTTATATTCTTGTATATAGGAGCAGTAATATAGTAGTTATATTCTTGTATATAGGGGCAGTATTATAGTAGTTATATTCTTGTATATAGGGAGCAGTATTATAGTAGTTATATTCTTGTATATAGGGGGCAGTATTATAGTAGTTATATTCTTGTATATAGGGGCAGTATTATAGTAGTTATATTCCTGTATATAGGAGGCAGTATTATAGTAGTTATATTCTTGTATATAGGAGCAGTATTATAGTAGTTATATTCTTGTATATAGGGGGCAGTATTATAGGAGTTATATTCTTGTATATAGGGAGCAGTATTATAGTAGTTATATTCTTGTATATAGGGGCAGTATTATAGTAGCTATATTCTTGTATATAGGGGACAGTATTATGGTAGTTATATTCTTGTATATAGGGGGCAGTATTATAGAAGTTATATTCTTGTATATAGGGGACAGTATTATAGTAGTTATATTCTTGTATATAGGAGCAGTATTATAGTAGTTATATTCTTGTATATAGGAGGCAGTATTATAGTAGTTATATTCTTGTATATAGGGGGCAGTATTATAGTAGTTATATTCTTCTATATGGGGCAGTATTATAGTAGTTATATTCTTGTATATAGGGAGCAGTATTATAGTAGTTATATTCTTGTATAGGGGGCAGTATTATAGTAGTTATATTCTTGTATATAGGAGTAGTATTATAGTAGTTATATTCCTGTATATAGGAACAGTATTATAGTAGTTATATTCTTGTATATAGGAACAGTATTATAGTAGTTATATTCTTGTATATAGGAGCAGTAGTATAGTAGTTATATTCTTGTATATAGGGAGCAGTATTATAGTAGTTATATTCTTGTATATAGGGGGCAGTATTATAGTAGTTATATTATTGTATATAGGAGCAGTATTATAGTAGTTATATTCTTGTATATAGGGGGCAGTATTATAGTAGTTATATTATTGTATATAGGAGCAGTATTATAGTAGTTATATTCTTGTATATAGGGAGCAGTATTATAGTAGTTATATTATTGTATATAGGAGCAGTATTATAGTAGTTATATTCTTGTATATAGAGGCAGTATTATAGTAGTTATATTCTTGTATATAGAGGCAGTATTATAGTAGTTATATTCTTGTATATAGGAGGCAGTATTATAGTAGTTATATTCTTGTATATAGGGGCAGTATTATAGTAGTTATATTCCTGTATATAGGGGCAGTATTATAGTAGTTATATTCTTGTATATAGGGGCAGTATTATAGTAGTTATATTCTTGTATATAGGAGGCAGTATTATAGTAGTTATATTCTTGTATATAGGGGGCAGTATTATAGTAGTTATATTCTTGTATATAGGGGCAGTATTATAGTAGTTATATTCTTGTATATAGGAGCAGTATTATAATAGTTATATTCTTGTATATAGGGGGCAGTATTATAGTAGTTATATTCTTGTATATAGGGGGCAGTATTATAGTAGTTATATTCTTGTATATAGGAGCAGTATTATAATAGTTATATTCTTGTATATAGGGGCAGTATTATAGTAGTTATATTCTTGTTATAGGGGCAGTATTATAGTAGCTATATTCTTGTATATGGGGCAGTATTATAGTAGCTATATTCTTGTTATAGGGGCAGTATTATAGTAGTTATATTCTTGTATATAGGGGGCAGTATTATAGTAGTTATATTCTTGTTATAGGGGCAGTATTATAGTAGTTATATTCTTGTATATAGGAGCAGTATTATAGTAGTTATAGTCTTGTATATAGGGGGCAGTATTATAGTAGTTATATTCTTGTATATAGGGGCAGTATTATAGTAGTTATATTCTTGTATATAGGAGCAGTATTATAGTAGTTATATTCTTGTATATAGGAGCAGTAATATAGTAGTTATATTCTTGTATATAGGGGGCAGTATTATAGTAGTTATATTCTTGTATATAGGGGGCAGTATTATAGTAGTTATATTCTTGTATATAGGGGGCAGTATTATAGTAGTTATATTCTTGTATATAGGGGCAGTATTATAGTAGTTATATTCCTGTATATAGGAGGCAGTATTATAGTAGTTATATTCTTGTTATAGGGGCAGTATTTTAGTAGTTATATTCTTGTATATAGGGGCAGTATTATAGTAGTTATATTCTTGTATATAGGAGCAGTATTATAGTAGTTATATTCCTGTATATAGGAGCAGTATTATAGTAGTTATATTCTTGTATATAGGAGCAGTATTATAGTAGTTATATTCTTGTATATAGGAGCAGTAATATAGTAGTTATATTCTTGTATATAGGGGGCAGTATTATAGTAGTTATATTCTTGTATATAGGGAGCAGTATTATAGTAGTTATATTCTTGTATATAGGGGGCAGTATTATAGTAGTTATATTCTTGTATATAGGGGCAGTATTATAGTAGTTATATTCCTGTATATAGGAGGCAGTATTATAGTAGTTATATTCTTGTATATAGGAGCAGTATTATAGTAGTTATATTCTTGTATATAGGGGGCAGTATTATAGGAGTTATATTCTTGTATATAGGGAGAAGTATTATAGTAGTTATATTCTTGTATATAGGGGCAGTATTATAGTAGCTATATTCTTGTATATAGGGGACAGTATTATGGTAGTTATATTCTTGTATATAGGGGGCAGTATTATAGAAGTTATATTCTTGTATATAGGGGACAGTATTATAGTAGTTATATTCTTGTTTATAGGAGCAGTATTATAGTAGTTATATTCTTGTATATAGGAGGCAGTATTATAGTAGTTATATTCTTGTATATAGGGGGCAGTATTATAGTAGTTATATTCTTCTATATGGGGCAGTATTATAGTAGTTATATTCTTGTATATAGGGAGCAGTATTATAGTAGTTATATTCTTGTATAGGGGGCAGTATTATAGTAGTATATTCTTGTATATAGGAGTAGTATTATAGTAGTTATATTCCTGTATATAGGGAACAGTATTATAGTAGTTATATTCTTGTATATAGGAACAGTATTATAGTAGTTATATTTCTTGTATATAGGAGCAGTAGTATAGTAGTTATATTCTTGTATATAGGGAGCAGTATTATAGTAGTTATATTCTTGTATATAGGGGGCAGTATTATAGTAGTTATATTATTGTATATAGGAGCAGTATTATAGTAGTTATATTTCTTGTATATAGGGGGCAGTATTATAGTAGTTATATTATGTATATAGAGCAGTATTATAGTAGTTATATTCTTGTATATAGGGAGCAGTATAATAGTAGTTATATTATTGTATATAGGAGCTGTATATAGTAGTTATATTCTTGTATATAGGGAGCAGTATTATAGTAGTTATATTATTGTATATAGGAGCAGTATTATAGTAGTTATATTCTTGTATATAGAGGCAGTATTATAGTAGTTATATTCTTGTATATAGAGGCAGTATTATAGTAGTTATATTCTTGTATATAGGAGGCAGTATTATAGTAGTTATATTCTTGTATATAAGGGGCAGTATTATAGTAGTTATATTCTTGTATATAGGGGCAGTATTATAGTAGTTATATTCCTGTATATAGGGGCAGTATTATAGTAGTTATATTCTTGTATATAGGGGCAGTATTATAGTAGTTATATTCTTGTATATAGGAGGCAGTATTATAGTAGTTATATTCTTGTATATAGGGGCAGTATTATAGTAGTTATATTCTTGTATATAGGGGCAGTATTATAGTAGTTATATTCTTGTATATAGGAGCAGTATTATAATAGTTTATTCTTGTATATAGGGGGCAGTATTATAGTAGTTATATTCTTGTATATAGGGGCAGTATTATAGTAGTTATATTATTTGTATATAGGGGCAGTATTATAGTAGTTATATTCTTGTATATAGGGAGCAGTATTATAGTAGTTATATTCTTGTATATAGGGGGCAGTATTATAGTAGTTATATTCTTGTATATAGGGGCAGTATTATAGTAGTTATATTCTTGTATATAGGGAGCAGTATTATAGTAGTATATTCTTGTATATAGGAGGCAGTATTATAGTAGTTATATTCTTGTATATAGGAGCAGTATTATAGTAGTTATATTCTTGTATATAGGGGCAGTATATAGTAGTTATATTCTTGTATATAGGAGCAGTATTATAATAGTTATATTCTTGTATATAGGGGCAGTATTATAGTAGTTATATTCTTGTATATAGGGGGCAGTATATAGTAGTTATAGTCTTGTATATAGGGAGCAGTATTATAGTAGTTATATTCTTGTATATAGGGCAGTATTATAGTAGTTATATTCTTGTTATAGGGGCAGTATTATAGTAGCTATATTCTTGTATATAGGGGCAGTATTATAGTAGTTATATCTTGTTATAGGGGCAGTATTATAGTAGTTATATTCTTGTATATAGGGGGCAGTATTATAGTAGGTATATTCTTGTATATAGGAGCAGTATTATAGTAGTTATATTCCTGTATATAGGAGCAGTATTATAGTAGTTATATTCTTGTATATAGGAGCAGTATTATAGTAGTTATATTCTTGTATATAGGAGCAGTAATATAGTAGTTATATTCTTGTATATAGGGGGCAGTATTATAGTAGTTATATTCTTGTATATAGGGAGCAGTATTATAGTAGTTATATTCTTGTATTAGGGGGCAGTATTATAGTAGTTATATTCTTGTATATAGGGGCAGTATTATAGTAGTTATATTCCTGTATATAGGAGGCAGTATTATAGTAGTTATATTCTTGTATATAGGAGCAGTATTATAGTAGTTATATTCTTGTATATAGGGGGCAGTATTATAGGAGTTATATTCTTGTATATAGGGAGCAGTATTATAGTAGTTATATTATTGTATATAGGAGCAGTATTATAGTAGTTATATTCTTGTATATAGGGGGCAGTATTATAGTAGTTATATTATTGTATATAGGAGCAGTATTATAGTAGTTATATTCTTGTATATAGGGAGCAGTATTATAGTAGTTATATTATTGTATATAGGAGCTGTATTATAGTAGTTATATTCTTGTATATAGGGAGCAGTATTATAGTAGTTATATTATTGTATATAGGAGCAGTATTATAGTAGTTATATTCTTGTATATAGAGGCAGTATTATAGTAGTTATATTCTTGTATATAGAGGCAGTATTATAGTAGTTATATTCTTGTATATAGGAGGCAGTATTATAGTAGTTAATATTCTTGTATATAAGGGGGCAGTATTATAGTAGTTATATTCTTGTATATAGGGGCAGTATTATAGTAGTTATATTCCTGTATATAGGGGCAGTATTATAGTAGTTATATTCTTGTATATAGGGGCAGTATTATAGTAGTTATATTCTTGTATATAGGAGGCAGTATTATAGTAGTTATATTCTTGTATATAGGGGCAGTATTATAGTAGTTATATTCTTGTATATAGGGGCAGTATTATAGTAGTTATATTCTGTATATAGGAGCAGTATTATAATAGTTATATTCTTGTATATAGGGGGCAGTATTATAGTAGTTATATTCTTGTATATAGGGGCAGTATTATAGTAGTTATATTATTCGTATATAGGGGCAGTATTATAGTAGTTATATTCTTGTATATAGGGAGCAGTATTATAGTAGTTATATTCTTGTATATAGGGGGCAGTATTATAGTAGTTATATTCTTGTATATAGGGGCAGTATTATAGTAGTTATATTCTTGTTATAGGGCAGTATTATAGTAGCTATATTCTTGTATATGGGGCAGTATTATAGTAGTTATATTCTTGTTATAGGGGCAGTATTATAGTAGTTATATTCTTGTATATAGGGGGCAGTATTATAGTAGTTATATTTCTTGTATATAGGAGCAGTATTATAGTAGTTATATTCCTGTATATAGGAGCAGTATTATAGTAGTTATATTCTTGTATATAGGAGCAGTATTATAGTAGTTATATTCTTGTATATAGAGCAGTAATATAGTAGTTATATTCTTGTATATAGGGGGCAGTATTATAGTAGTTATATTCTTTGTATATAGGGAGCAGTATTATAGTAGTTATATTCTTGTATATAGGGGGCAGTATTATAGTAGTTATATTCTTGTATATAGGGGCAGTATTATAGTAGTTATATTCCTGTATATAGGAGGCAGTATTATAGTAGTTATATTCTTGTATATAGGAGCAGTATTATAGTAGTTATATTCTTGTATATAGGGGGCAGTATTATAGGAGTTATATTCTTGTATATAGGGAGCAGTATTATAGTAGTTATATTCTTGTATATAGGGGCAGTATTATAGTAGCTATATTCTTGTATATAGGGGACAGTATTATGGTAGTTATATTCTTGTATATAGGGGCAGTATTATAGTAGTTATATTCTTGTATATAGGAGCAGTATTATAGTAGTTATATTCTTGTATATAGGAGCAGTATTATAGTAGTTATATTCTGTATATAGGAGCAGTATTATAGTAGTTATATTCTTGTATATAGGAGCAGTATTATAGTAGTTATATTCTTGTATATAGGAGCAGTAATATAGTAGTTATATTCTTGTATATAGGGGGCAGTATTATAGTAGTTATATTCTTGTATATAGGGAGCAGTATTATAGTAGTTATATTCTTGTATATAGGGGGCAGTATTATAGTAGTTATATTCTTGTATATAGGGGCAGTATTATAGTAGTTATATTCTGTATTATAGGAGGCAGTATTATAGTAGTTATATTCTTGTATATAGGAGCAGTATTATAGGAGTTATATTCTTGTATATAGGGGGCAGTATTATAGGAGTTATATTCTTGTATATAGGGAGCAGTATTATAGTAGTTATATTCTTGTATATAGGGCAGTATATAGTAGCTATATTCTTGTATATAGGGGACAGTATTATGGTAGTTATATTCTTGTATATAGGGGCAGTATTATAGAAGTTATATTCTTGTATATAGGGGGACAGTATTATAGTAGTTATATTCTTGTATATAGGAGCAGTATTATAGTAGTTATATTCTTGTATATAGGAGGCAGTATTATAGTAGTTATATTCTTGTATATAGGGGGCAGTATTATAGTAGTTATATTCTTCTATATGGGGCAGTATTATAGTAGTTATATTCTTGTATATAGGGAGCAGTATTATAGTAGTTATATCTTGTATAGGGGCAGTATTATAGTAGTTATATTCTTGTATATAGGAGTAGTATTATAGTAGTTATATTCCTGTATATAGGAACAGTATTATAGTAGTTATATTCTTGTATATAGGAACAGTATTATAGTAGTTATATTCTTGTATATAGGGGCAGTATTATAGTAGTTATATTATTGTATATAGGAGCTGTATTATAGTAGTTATATTCTTGTATATAGGAGCAGTATTAATAGTAGTTATATTATTGTATATAGGAGCAGTATTATAGTAGTTATATTCTTGTATATAGAGGCAGTATTATAGTAGTTATATTCTTGTATATAGAGGCAGTATTATAGTAGTTATATTCTTGTATATAGGGGCAGTATTATAGTAGTTATATTCTTGTATATAAGGGGCAGTATTATAATAGTTATATTCTTGTATATAGGGGGCAGTATTATAGTAGTTATATTCTTGTATATAGGGCAGTATTATAGTAGTTATATATCTTGTATATAGGGGCAGTATTATAGTAGTTATATTCTTGTATATAGGGAGCAGTATTATAGTAGTTATATTCTTGTATATAGGGGGCAGTATTAGAGTAGTTATATTCTTGTATATAGGGCAGTATTATAGTAGTTATATTCTTGTATATAGGGAGCAGTATTATAGTAGTTTATATTCTTGTATATAGGAGCAGTATTATAGTAGTTATATTCTTGTATATAGGAGCAGTATTATAGTAGTTATATTCTTGTATATAGGGGCAGTATTATAGTAGTTATATTCTTGTATATAGGGAGCAGTATTATAGTAGTTATATTCTTGTATATAGGGGCAGTATTATAGTAGTTATATTCTTGTATATAGGGGCAGTATTATAGTAGTTATTTGTATATAGGGGCAGTATTATAGTAGTTATATTCTTGTTATAGGGGCAGTATTATAGTAGTTATATTCTTGTATATGGGGCAGTATTATAGTAGTTATATTCTTGTATATAGGGGGCAGTATTATAGTAGTTATATTCTTGTATATAGGAGCAGTAATATAGTAGTTATATTCTTGTATATAGGGAGCAGTATTATAGTAGTTATATTCTTGTATATAGGAGGCAGTATATATATAGTTATATTCTTGTATATAGGAGCAGTATTATAGTAGTTATATTCTTGTATATAGGAGCAGTATTATAGTAGTTATATTCTTGTATATAGGAGCAGTATTATAGTAGTTATATTCTTGTATATAGGAGCAGTATTATAGTAGTTATATTCTTGTATATAGGAGCAGTATTATAGTAGTTATATTCTTGTATATAGGAGCAGTATTATAGTAGTTATATTTTTGTATATAGGGTTAGTAATATAGTAGTTATATTCTGTATATAGGAGCAGTATTATAGTAGATATATTCTTGTATATAGGGACAGTATTATAGTAGTTATATTCTTGTATATAGGGAGCAGTAATATAGTAGTTATATTCTTGTATATAGGGGCAGTATTATAGTAGTTATATTCTTGTTATAGGGAGCAGTATTATAGTAGTTATATTCTTGTATATAGGGGGCAGTATTATAGTAGTTATATTCTTGTATATAGGGAGGTATTATAGTAGTTATATTCCTGTATATAGGAGCAGTATTATAGTAGTTATATCTTGTTATAGGGGCAGTATTATAGTAGTTATATCTTGTATATAGGGGAGCAGTATTATAGTAGTTATATTCTTGTATATAGGGTCAGTATTATAGTAGATATATTCTTGTATATAGGGTGCAGTATTATAGTAGTTATAATCTTGTATATAGGGTGCAAGTATTATAGTAGTATATTCTTGTATATAGGGAGCAGTATTATAGTAGTTATATTCTTGTATATAGGGGGCAGTAGTTATATTTTTGTCATATATGGGCAGTATTATAGTAGTTTATATTCTTGTATATAGGGGCAGTATTATAGTAGTTATTTCTTGTATATAGGGGGCAGTATTATAGTAGTTATATTCTTGTATATAGGAGCAGTATTATAGTAGATATAGTTCTGTATATAGGGGGCAGTATTATAGTAGTTATATTCTTGTATAAGG
>NC_134687.1:5093178-5158876 GCF_050947455.1 Rhinoderma darwinii
AACTACTATAATACTGCTCCTATATAGAAGAATATAACTACTATAATACTGCTCCTATATACAAGAATATAACTACTATAATACTGCCCCTATATACAAGAATATAACTACTAGAATACTGCTCCTATATACAAGAATATAACTACTATAATACTGCCCCCTATATACAAGAATATAACTACTATAATACTGCTCCCTATGTACAAGAATATAACTACTATAATACTGACCCCTATATACAAGAATATAACTACTATAGTACTGCCCCTATATACAAGAATATAACTACTATAATACTGCTCCTATATACAAGAATATAACTACTTTAATACTGCCCCTATATACAAGAATATAACTACTATAATACTGCCTCCTATATACAAGAATATAACTACTATAATACTACCCCTATATACAAGAATATAACTACTATAAGGGCGGGTTCACACATGGCGGATTTTCACTTAAATTCCGCTGCGGACACTCCGCAGCGTTAATCCGCAGCGGAGCCGTTTCTCCATTGACTTTCACTTTAATTTCGCAGTGTTCGTTTACACGATGCGTACAATTCCGCTGCGGAGCATAGGCTGCGGAGCGGAATGTGGTGTCCGCAGCATGCTCTGTCTGTTGCGGAGCAGTGGCGGACTGGTTGCGGACTCATGGCGGAATTTCTCCATTGACTTCAATGGAGATTCTAAGTTCCGCAATGAAGTCCGCAGCTGTCATGCACATGTTATGTGTGGTGCGGAGCGTATTGGTTTTTTAACATGACATTTCTTCATTCTGGCTGGACCTATGTATTTCTAGGTCTACAGCCAGACTGAGGAAGTCAATGGGGCTCCCGTAATGACGGGAGCGTTGCTAGGAGACGTCAGTAAATAGTCACTGTCCAGGGTGCTGAAAGAGTTAAGCGATCGGCAGTAACTGTTTCTGCACCCGGGAGAGTGACTACCGATCCCAATATACATGTATCTGTAAAAAAACATATAAGTTCATACTTACCGAGAACTCCCTGTTTCTGTCTCCAGTCCGGCCTCCCAGGATGACGTTTCAGTGGAAGTGACGGCTGCAGCCAATCACAGGCCAAGCACAGGCTGCAGCGGTCACATGGACTGGCGCGTCATCCAGGGAGGTCGGGCTGGATGCCGAAGGAGGGACGCGTCATCAAGACAACGGGCGGTAAGTATGAATTTCTTTTACTTTCACTAGGGAAAGTGCTGTCCCTTCTCTCTATCCTGCACTGATAGGGAGAAGGGAAGCACTTTTCCTGCAGTCCGCAGCGGCCAGTCCGCATCAATTTTCTGCACATTTTGTGCAGATCCGCAGCCGTAATCCGCAACCCGGATTAGGTGCGGCATTGATGCGGACAGTTGCGGAGGAATTCCGCCATGTGTGGTCATGCCCTTATACTGACCCCTTTATACAAGAATATAACTACTATAATACTGCTCCCTATATACAAGAATATAAATACTATAATACTGCTACCTATATACAAGAATATAAATACTATAATACTGCTACCTATATACAAGAATATAACTACTATAATACTGCTCATATATACAAGAATAGAGCTACTATAATACTGACCCCTTTATACAAGAATAGAACTACTATAATACCTGACCCCTATATACAAGAATATAACTACTATAATACTGCCTCCTATATACAAGAATATAACTACTATAATACTGCCTCCTATATACAAGAATATAACTACTATAATACTACCCCTATATACAAGAATAGAACTACTATAATACTGACCCCTTTATACAAGAATATAACTACTATAATACTGCTCCCTATATACAAGAATATAACTACTATAATACTGCCCCTATATACAAGAATATAACTACTATAATACTGCTCCCTATATTCAAGAATATAACTACTATAATACTGCTCCTATATACAAGACTATAACTACTATAATACTGCCCTATATACAAAAATATAACTACTATAATACTGCTCCTATATACAAGAATATATTTACTATAATACTGCTCCCTATATACAAGAATATAACTACTATAATACTGCCCCTGTATACAAGAATATAACTACTATAATACTGACCCTATATACAAGAATATAACTACTGTAATACTGCCCCCTATATACAAGAATATAACTACTATAATACTGCCCCTATATACAAGAATATAACTACTATAATACTGCACCCTATATACAAAAATATAACTACTATAATACTGCACCCTATATACAAGAATATATTTACTATAATACTGCTCCCTATATACAAGAATAGAACTACTATAATACTGACCCCCTTTATACAAGAATATAACTACTATAATACTGCTCCCTATATACAAGAATATAACTACTATAATACTGCCCTATATACAAGAATATAACTACTATAATACGGCTCCCTATATACAAGAATAATACTACTATAATACTGCTCCTATATACAAGAATTTATTTACTATACTAATGCTCCCTATATACAAGAATATAACTACTATAATACTGCCCCTATATACAAGAATATAACTACTATAATACTGACCCTATATACAAGAATATAACTACTATAATACTTCCCCCTATATACAAGAATATAACTACTATAATACTGCCCCTATATACAAGAATATAACTACTATAATACTGCCCCTATATACAAGAATATAACTACTATAATACTGCCCCTATATACAAGAATATAACTACTATAATACTGTCCTACATACAAGACTATAACTACTATAATACTGCCCCCTATATACAAGAATATAACTACTATAATACTGCCCCCTATGTACAAGAATATAACTACTATAATACTGACCCCTATATACAAGAATATAACTACTAAAATACTGCCCCTATATAAAAGAATATAACTACTATGATACTGCCCCTATATACAAGAATATAACTACTATAATACTGCTCCTATATACAAGAATATAACTACTATAATACTGCCCCATATATACAAGAATATAACTACTATAATACTGCCTCCTATATACAAGAATATAACTACTATAATACTACCCCTATATACAAGAATATAACTACTATAATACTGCTCCCTATATACAAGAATATAAATACTATAATACTGCTCCTATATACAAGAATATAACTACTATAATACTGCCCCTATATACAAGAATACAACTACTATAATACTGCTCCTATATACAAGAATATAACTACTATAATACTGCCCCTATATACAAGAATATAACTACTATAATACTGCTCCTATATACAAGAATATAACTACTATAATACTGCTCCCTATATACAAGAATATAACTACTATAATACTGCCCCTATATACAAGAATATAACTACAATACTGACCCTATATACAAGAATATAAGTACTATAATACTGCCCCCTATATACAAGAATATAAGTACTATAATACTGCCCCCTATATACAAGAATATAACTACTATATTTACTGCCCCTATATACAAAAATATAACTACTATAATATTGCACCCTATATACAAGAATATAACTACTATAATACCGCCCCTATATACAAGAATATAACTACTATAATACTGCCCCTATATACAAGAATATAACTACTATAATACTGACCCTTTATACAAGAATATAACTACTATAATACTGCTCCCTATATACAAGAATATAACTACTATAATACGGCCCCTATATACAAGAATATAACTACTATAATACTGCTTCCTATATACAAGAATATAACTACTATAATACTGCCCCTATATACAAGAATATAACTACTATAATACTGCCCCTATATACAAGAATATAACTACTATAATACTACCCCTATATGCAAGAATATAACTACTATAATACTGCTCCTATATACAAGAATATAACTACTATAATACTGCCCCTATATACAAGAATATACCTACTATAATACTGCCCCCTATATACAAAAATATAACTACTATAATACTGCACCCTATATACAAGAATATATTTACTATAATACTGCTCCCTATATACAAGAATATAACTACTATAATACTGCTCCTATATACAAGAATATAACTACTATAATACTGCTCCTATATAGAAGAATATAACTACTATTATACTGCTCCTATATACAAGAATATAACTACTATAATACTGCCCCTATATACAAGAATATAACTACTATAATACTGCTCCTATATACAAGAATATAACTATTATTAATACTGCCCCTATATACAAGAATATAACTACTATAATACTGCTCCCTATATACAAGAATATAACTACTATAATACTGCCCCTATATACAAGAATATAACTACTATAATACTGCTCCCTATATACAAGAATATTACTACTATAATACTGCTCCTATATACAAGAATTTATTTACTATACTACTGCTCCCTATTTACAAGAATATAACTACTATAATACTGCCCCTATTTACAAGAATATAACTACTATAATACTGACCCTATATACAAGAATATAACTACTATAATACTGCCCCTATATACAAGAATATAACTACTATAATACTGCACCCTATATACAAAAATATAACTACTATAATACTGCACCCTATATACAAGAATATATTTACTATAATACTGCTCCCTATATACAAGAATATAACTACTATAATACTGCTCCTATATACAAGAATATAACTACTATAATACTGCTCCTATATAGAAGAATATAACTACTATAATACTGCTCCTATATACAAGAATATAACTACTATAATACTGCCCCTATATACAAGAATATAAACTACTATAATACTGCTCCTATATACAAGAATATAACTATTATAATACTGCCCCTATATACAAGAATATAACTACTATAATACTGCTCCCTATATACAAGAATATAACTACTATAATACTGCCCCTATATACAAGAATATAACTACTATAATACTGCTCTAACTACTATAATACTGCTCCTATATACAAGACTATAACTACTATAATACTGCCCCTATATACAAAAATATAACTACTATAATACTGCTCCTATATACAAGAATATATTTACTATAATACTGTTCCCTATATACAAGAATATAACTACTATAATACTGCCCCTATATACAAGAATATAACTACTATAATACTGCTCCTATATACAAGAATATAACTACTATAATACTGCCTCCTATATACAAGAATATAACTACTATAATACTGCTCCTATATACAAGAATATAACTACAATAATACTGACCCCTATATACAAGAATATAACTACTATAATACTGCCCTATATACAAGAATATAACTACTATAATACTGCCCCTATATACAAGAATATAACTACTATAATACTGCTCCTATATACAAGAATATAACTACTATAATACTGCCCCTATATACAAGAATATAACTACTATAATACTGCCCCTATATACAAGAATATAACTACTATAATACTGCCCCTACATACAAGACTATAACTACTATAATACTGCCCCCTATATACAAGAATATAACTACTATAATACTGCCCCCTATGTACAAGAATATAACTACTATAATACTGACCCCTATATACAAGAATATAACTACTAAAATACTGCCCCTATATAAAAGAATATAACTACTATGATACTGCTCCTATATACAAGAATATAACTACTATAATACTGCCCCTATATACAAGAATATAACTACTATAATACTGCCCCCTATATACAAGAATATAACTACTATAATACTGCCCCCTATGTACAAGAATATAACTACTATAATACTGACCCCTATATACAAGAATATAACTACTAAAATACTGCCCCTATAAAAGAATATAACTACTATGATACTGCCCCTATATACAAGAATATAACTACTATGATACTGCTCCTATATACAAGAATATAACTACTATAATACTGCCCCTATATACAAGAATATAACTACTATAATACTGCCTCCTATATACAAGAATATAACTACTATAATACTACCCCTATATACAAGAATATACTACTATAATACTGCTCCCTATATACAAGAATATAATACTATAATACTGCTCCCTATATACAAGAATATAACTACTATAATACTGCCCCTATATACAAGAATATAACTACTATAATACTGCTCCTATATACAAGAATATAACTACTATAATACTGCCCCTATATACAAGAATATAACTACTATAATACTGCTCCTATATACAAGAATATAACTACTATAATACTGCTCCCTATATACAAGAATATAACTACTATAATACTGCCCCTATATACAAGAATATAACTACAATACTGACCCTATATACAAGAATATAAGTACTATAATACTGCCCCCTATATACAAGAATATAAGTACTATAATACTGCCCCCTATATACAAGAATATAACTACTATATTTACTGCCCCTATATACAAAAATATAACTACTATAATATTGCACCCTATATACAAGAATATAACTACTATAATACCGCCCCTATATACAAGAATATAACTACTATAATACCACCCCTATATACAAGAATATAACTACTATAATACTGACCCCTTTATACAAGAATATAACTACTATAATACTGCTCCCTATATACAAGGATATAAATACTATAATACTGCTCCCTATATACAAGAATATAACTACTATAATACTGCCCCTATATACAAGAATATAACTACTATAATACTGCTTCCTATATACAAGAATATATCTACTATAATACTGCTCCTATATACAAGAATATAACTACTATAATACTGCCCCTATATACAAGAATATAACTACTATAATACTGCCCCTATATACAAGAATATAACTACTATAATACTGCTCCTATATACAAGAATATAACTACTATAATACTGCTCCTATATACAAGAATATAACTACTATAATATTGCACCCTATATACAAGAATATAACTACTATAATACCGCCCCTATATACAAGAATATAACTACTATAATACCACCCCTATATACAAGAATATAACTACTATAATACTGACCCTTTATACAAGAATATAACTACTATAATACTGCTCCCTATATACAAGAATATAACTACTATAATACTGCCCCTATATACAAGAATATAACTACTATAATACTGCTTCCTATATACAAGAATATAACTACTATAATACTGCCCCTATATACAAGAATATAACTACTATAATACTGCCCCTATATACAAGAATATAACTACTATAATACTACCCCTATATGCAAGAATATAACTACTATAATACTGCCCCTATATACAAGAATATACCTACTATAATACTGCCCCTATATACAAGAATATAACTACTATAATACTGTCTGCTATATACAAGAATATAACTACTATAATACTGCCCCCTATATACAAGAATATAGCTACTATAATACTGCTCCTATATCCAAGAATATAACTACTATAATACTGCCCATATATACAAGAATATAACTACTATAATACTGCTCCTATATACAAGAATATAACTACTATAATACTGCTCCTATATACAAGAATATAACTACTATAATACTGCCCCTATATACAAGAATATACCTACTATAATACTGCCCCTATATACAAGAATATAACTACTATAATACTGCCCCAATATACAAGAATATAACTACTATAATACTGTCTGCTATATACAAGAATATAACTACTATAATACTGCCCCCTATATACAAGAATATAACTACTATAATACTGCTCCTATATACAAGAATATAACTACTATAATACTGCTTCCTATATACAAGAATATAACTACTATAATACTGCTCCTATATACAAGAATATAACTACTATAATACTGCCCCTATATACAAGAATATAACTACTATAATACTGCCCCTATATACAAGAATATAACTACTATAATACTGCTCCTATATACAAGAATATAACTACTATAATACTGCTCCTATATACAAGAATATAACTACTATAAGGGCATGACCACACATGGCGGAATTCCTCCGCAACTGTCCGCATCAATGCCGCACAGAATCTGCGTTGCAGATTCTGCAGCGGATCTGCACAAAATGTGCAGAAAATTGATGCGGACTGGCCGCTGCGGACTGCAGGAAAAGTGCTTCTCTTCTCCCTATTCAGTGCAGGATAGAGAGAAGGGACAGCACTTTCCCTAGTGAAAGTCAAAGAAATTCATACTTACCGCCCGTTGTCTTGGTGACGCGTCCCTCTTTCGGCATCCGGCCCGACCTCCCTGGATGACGCTCCAGTCCATGTGACCGCTGCAGCCTGTGCTTGGCCTGTGATTGGCTGCAGCCGTCACTTACACTGAAACGTCATCCTGGGAGGCCGGACTGGAGACAGACGCAGGGAGTTCTCGGTAAGTATGAACTTATATTTTTTTTTACAGATACATGTATATTGAGATCGGTAGTCACTGTCCCGGGTGCAGAAACAGTTACTGCCGATCGCGTAACTCTTTCAGCACCCTGGACAGTGACTATTTACAGACGTCTCCTAGCAACGCTCCCGTCATTACGGGAGCCCCATTGACTTCCTCAGTCTGGCTGTAGACCTAGAAATACATAGGTCCAGCCAGAATGAAGAAATGTCATGGTAGTAAAAACAATACGCTCCGCAGCACACATAAGATCTGCGGACTTCATTGCGGAATTTTGACTCTCCATTGAAGTCAATGGAGAAATTCCGCCATGAGTCCGCAACCAGTCCGCCACTGCTCCGCAACAGACAGAGCATGCTGCGGACACCAAATTCCGCTCCGCAGCCTATGCTCCGCAGCGGAATTGTACGCATCGTGTAAACGAACACTGCTAAATTAAAGTGAAAGTCAATGGAGAAACGGCTCCGCTGCGGATTAACGCTGCGGAGTGTCCGCAGCGGAATTTAAGTGAAATTCCGCTATGTGTGAACCCGCCCTAATACTGCCCCTATATACAACAATATAACTACTATAATACTGCTCCCTATATATACAACAATATAACTACTATAATACTGCTCCATATATATATATATACATATAGATGTTGTGGGTCCGGCTGCTTTTCCTCACAGAGATGTCATAAAGTCAGAACAGTAATAACCATTAACCATGTGCTGTCTGCATTGCTGAGACATGTAGGGAATGCTACTCCTGTATGGAATCCCTGAAATGCTAAGAGTTTATAGACCGCCACCAGTGCAGTTACCTGGAGACACCTGCAGGACACACATTTCTACCTTCCAGCTTTTCATATTATTATATATTCTGCAGTGAGAGAAGCGGTGGTGGTGCAGTATATACCTGGAAAGGAGGCACTGACATGCTACGACTATGGTCGCGGTGATTCTGACATTGGAGTTTTCTACAACTTCCAGACTCTTCTCTAAACCTCTCACTGGGACGCGTGTGACTGGTGTTGTGGGGACAAAGCCTTAGCAAGGACTGTACCAGCATGCAATGATCTATGTCCCTTAATCAGGACTGGTTTTATAGACGCCGGGGCACTAGCAACAAGCAAAGTAAAGCCCCCCCTTTCCACAAACAGTTGTTCTCTTCATTTTAATTTATACACTGCTCATAATATTAAATGGAACACTAAATAACCCCAAGTCAATTAAACTTCAGGGATACAAATCTCTCCAGTTCGGAAGCCTAAGCGATTGTGGATCCATTTTAGCGACAGCCTGTTCTCCCAGCTGTTATGGGGGAACAGGCTTAACCTAATCAAGAGGGAGGTTACTTACCTACCAAGGACACTAGGCGGGTTAGGTATGGTTAACCCGGTGGTGTTCCTAGTGAACACCTTTATTAAGATCAACCTGGCAAACCTCTGGCAAGAGAGGGCTCCTTGGTGGGTATCCTCCTGCAGGGGGTGGTTTCGGCCCTTCTTCCAGGATTGGGAGACAGGAGGGCAAGTTAAAGACCTGCGTACACCTCACGGACATCTCCCGGCTTATGCCACCTTGGTTCTGAAGGTTGTTCGCCGGTGGGGTCTGGAGGTGTGGGAGATCAGGACCATATAGAGAAAATTTCTTGACAGGAGGGTGCTGATGACCCACTTCCAGAAGCCCCTGGCGCTCAAAGACTGCCCAAGTAGTGACCTCGGGGTGGGATTAAGACTTTTGAATTCGAAGAGGATTCCCCAGAAGTTTTGGGATCTGGCTTGGCGTTGCTTCCATGGGAGACTGTATGTGAGGGGCAATCTAAAGTGCAGGAACTCTGATGATAGGGCTTGCCCCCGGGAGGAGTGCGGCGGAATGCTGGAAAGCATGGAGCATTTCCTGCTTCATTGCCCCTTTAATACAGAGGTATACAAAAGGGTAGGGGCCTCCATAGGTTGGCCTGGCCTAACCAGCCTCTCTTATGCTGGATGGGCCTATGGAGTGTTCAGAGACCTTGGTGGAAGGGACCGGTGCACTGTTTTTAGTCAGTATAGAAGTTAGGCACTTTATATGGAACGCACGGTGCTTAGTGTCAACGCAGAAGGAAATCCTTCTCAAGGAAGAGGTCGTTAGCAACATCCTGAGTGACCTGGTGAAGGTTAAATCTTTGGAGGTCGGCAGATTGGGTGCATCTAGAGCCTCTCGCCTGTGGAGGGGCTTCTCCTTTAGGGTGCCCTGATGGTTCGGTTTCCATGAGGGGGAGGGGGGGGTCGTCACCGGTGCTTCGCTGGTGGTGGGGGTCTGCGTTTCTCTGGGGCATCTTAAAATAAGCAATAGGGTCAGGATAGGGAAAGGGAGGGTCAGCCTAGGGTGCAAGGCAAGATGGAGGGCTAGCAGTAGGGTAAGGCGATAGGGATGGTGCGTTGGTGGGCGTGGACCTCGGCCTCTGGGGGGGTGCTGGGAGGGCTCTCCCCTTCTCTCTCTCTGGTGGTGAGCTGGAATGAAACAGGAGAATTCTTGTTTTGTTTTGAGTTGACCGGAAGAAAGGTTTACAAGCGGCCGAACTTGGTGCTTTCGGGTATGGATTGGATAGGATTGCTGTGGTAAATTGTATATATTTGTGGTGATGGTATATTTGTATATAATAAAAACTGTTAGATTAGGGTTAATGGGGGAAAATATAGGTTGGGAGGGGGAGGGTGTGTGCATGGCCCCACCCTAGACTATGCGGACATGAGGAAGACATGGGGCGAGAGGTTGGGCTGGGGTGTCGGGTGTGGTGGAAGGGCCAGCATCTGGACTATGCGGACATGGGAGGACATGAGGCGAGATGCTGGCTAGGGTGGTGTGGGGTAGATAAGGATGGTTAGGGAGAGATAGGTAGTAGTTGTGTGGAAAAAATAAAAAATAAAAAAAATAAATTAAAATAAAATAACAAAATAAATAATTAAAATAAATAAATAAATAAAATTAAAAAAGAAATAAATATATATATATAATAGTCTATATTAGAGATTGTTTCAGTTATTATATTATTAATAGTTTATTATTAGTAATGTTGTTGTTGTTGTTATTATTATTATTTCTTTCTTGTGTATCAGTGATTGGCCCCTGGTTGATAAGGTCGGTACATGTTTTATTTCTTGTTATAATATGGTATGTTGGTGAGGGAATATCTGACTATGTTTTGTATTTTTACATAAAATAAAGAGATACAGGATATAACTCAGGATCAGTACAGGATAAGTAATGTAATGTATGTACACAGTGACTCCACCTGCAGAATAGTGAGTGCAGCTCTGGAGTATAATACAGGATGTAACTCAGGATCAGTACAGGATAAGTAATGTAATGTATGTACACAGTGACTCCACCAGCAGAATAGTGAGCGCAGCTCTGGAGTATAATACAGGATATAACTCAGGATCAGTACAGGATAAGTAATGTAATGTATGTACACAGTGACTCCACCTGCAGAATAGTGAGTGCAGCTCTGGAGTATAATACAGGATATAACTCAGGATCAGTACAGGA
Source organism: Rhinoderma darwinii (assembly GCF_050947455.1). NCBI lineage: Eukaryota > Metazoa > Chordata > Amphibia > Anura > Rhinodermatidae > Rhinoderma > Rhinoderma darwinii. The sequence goes on from NC_134687.1 coordinate 5,105,050, forward strand.
TAAGTAATGTAATGTATGTACACAGTGACTCCACCAGCAGAATAGTGAGTGCAGCTCTGGAGTATAATACAGGATGTAACTCCGGATCAGTACAGGATAAGTAATGTATGTACACAGTGACTCCACCAGCAGAATAGTGAGTGCAGCTCTGGAGTATAATACAGGATGTAACTCAGGATCAGTACAGGATAAATGATGTAATGTATGTACACAGTGACTCCACCAGCAGAATAGTGAGTGCAGCTCTGGAGTATAATACAGGATGTAACTCAGGATCAGTACAGGATAAGTAATGTAATGTATGTACACAGTGACTCCACCAGCAGAATAGTGAGCGCAGCTCTGGAGTATAATACAGGCTGTAACTCAGGATCAGTACAGGATAAGTAATGTAATGTATGTACACAGTGACTCCACCAGCAGAATAGTGAGTGCAGCTCTGGAGTATAATACAGGATGTAACTCAGGATCAGTACAGGATAAGTAATGTAATGTATGTACACAGTGACTCCACCAGCAGAATAGTGACTGCAGCTCTGGAGTATAATACAGGATGTAACTCAGTATCAGTACAGGATAAGTAATGTAATGTATGTACACAGTGACTCCACCAGCAGAATAGTGAGTGCAGCTCTGGAGTATAATATAGGATATAACTCAGGATCAGTACAGGATAAGTAATGTAATGTATGTACACAGTGACTCCACCAGCAGAATAGTGAGTGCAGCTCTGGAGTATAATACAGGCTGTAACTCAGGATCAGTACAGGATAAGTAATGTAATGTATGTACACAGTGACTCTAGCAGCAGAATAGTGAGTGCCGCTCTGGAGTATAATACAGGATGTAACTCAGGATCAGTACAGGATAAGTAATGTAATGTATGTACACAGTGACTCCACCAGCAGAATAGTGAGTGCAGCTCTGGAGTATAATACAGGATGTAACTCAGGATCAGTACAGGATAAGTAATGTATGTACACAGTGAATCCACCAGCAGAACAGTGAGTGCAGCTCTGGAGTATAATACAGGATATAACTCAGGATCAGTACAGGATAAGTAATGTATGTACACAGTGACTCCACCAGCAGAGCGAGCAATTTGTCACGTATATACACAAAAAAAGAAGTAACATCTCCACTGGAGGGCATATAATGGAGAGAGTCAGTACTCACTGGGCCTTGCTGAGATGGAGAACGTGGTCTTTCCCGTGGATCTGTACAGAATACTGAATCTGGTTCTCATGCAGTTTCTATAATAATAATAATGACAGCAAAGAGCAAATATAAGCATAAGCAGAACCTTCACGATGTAAAGTTGCGGTATATACTGACTGCACTGTATACATATATTACTGGCAGCCGGTCACGGGGCTTCCAGGGAGAGACACTTACCCAACACAGAGCTAAGAGAACAAGTATCAGAGGAGAGATAACTAAGGTACCCCAAGTTCTGGAGTGTCTGTCATCTGTGTCATTGTCCTGTACCCCAATTGTCAGTGTATCATTATCCTGTACCCCAAGTGTCAGTGTATCATTATCCTGTACCCCAAGTGTCAGTGTATTATTATCCTGTACCCCAAGTGTCAGGGTATTATTATCCTGTACCCCAAGTGTCAGTGTCATTATCCTGTATCCCAAGTGGCAGTGTCATTATCCTGTACCCCAAGTGTCAGTGTCTAATTGTCCTGTACCCCGAGTGTCATTATACTGCATCCTAAAGACCCTATTACACCGGCCGATTTTGGCCGCTGCAGTGAGCTGTGGATGGGGACGAGTGGTTGTTACTCTGAACGCTCGTCCCCATACATTATTATCATGTCGGCAGCGCGTCTCTCTATTTACACACCAAGATGCGCTGCCGACAACCAGAATATTTTGCTTTTTTAAAACGATACGATCAGCAGATAAACCAGCGTTTGCTCGTTCATCTGCTAGTTGCTTCCCTGTTCACACAGGGCAATTAACAGCAATGAGCAATCTATGAAATAATTATCTGCCCGATAATTGCCCAGTGTAAAAGGGCCTTTAGTGTTAGGGTATCATTATTCTGTACCCTAATTGTCAGTGTGTCATTGTCCTGTACCCCAAGTGTCATTGTGCTGTCTCCAAGTGTCAATATGTCAATATGTTGTACCCTAAGTATCACTGTATCATTATTCTGCACCCCATCATTACCTTGTGTGTTCCTGTGTTGTATAATCTGGATGCTTGACGTTCAGCGAAATGTTCTGTTGCTCTCTGGTTCCTTGAGCATGGCATGGCTTAAAGAAAATGGATACGTTCAGCAAAATAACAAGTACTGGTATTAGTCTTAACAGAGTTCAACCAATGCATCATAATAAAAATAAAGTTCTGCATGGGAAATTCACTTTTACTTAAAGTCTGCCTTGTAAGATATTTCAGAACGGTCCCTCAGAAGAGAACTTGGGGACGATGGCTGGGGTCTGAGGCATAACACCATCCATATAAGCAGATCTAAAGATAAGCTGTGGACATTTAATCTTACTTTAATTCCTCCAAGTATAATAATTTCCAGGTTTATCTTCTATCATCCCCATCATGGAGATGTAATCTGGTGTATTTCTACAGCATTATAGGGTAGGACCTGAACTAAAATCAAGACAATATGAGGAAAAATTAAAACACAATGAATATTGAATACTCAAAATTCCAGTCCAGGTCCTCCCAACGCATTCCTGCCATTGACTGACACTAAAGCATGATTTCAGGTGGACGACCATTAATATTTGTTTTGTGGCATGACAGATTAGCAGGAATATGGTAACAAATTACTACAAATTGATGAAGTTTTAATATTATGGTTTACATTTTTTTAAGCGTGCTGTAAGACCCCATTGCGGTCCCCCAGGTTGGAAAAGATAATGCAGTTTGAGCAACGTTCTCCAGTCCTGCATGGCTTTTATATCTTTTGGTAAAATCAGATTATATGTTTAGTACATGACCTCTAAATCACAGTTATATGAGATTATTATGACATATGAAATGTATGCAATACCACAGATGATACCTGATATTTCAGAAAAACTGATATGATCTATGTATTTAGATGCATTTTATAAATAAGGGGCAGGGTTGACTCTCTTACAAACATACGGAACATTTCAGTCTTTTCTCACGTGCATATAGAATATTTGCTCCTTACCATTTGTCTTGGAATGGAATTGCTGCATAAAGAGGAAAATCAGAATCTGAAATAGATTTTTCACTGTATTTAGAGATTGTGAGACATATTGAGTTGAGGGTGCAATCTCCTGGAGAGATGCAATGCCAAATGAATGGTAGAGTAGAATGTAGTGTCCTGGAGATGGGAAAACAGGGTGCAGAATCCCAGAGATGAGAGTACAGGGTGCAGTGTCCTGGAGGTGGGAGATCAGTTTACAGGGACCCGGAGATAGAAGAGCATCACGCAGTGTCCTAAAAGGCAAGGTGCAAGTGTTTTGGAAATAAGGGAAAAGGGAGCAGTGTCCTAGGGAAGAATATGCAGTGTACTGGTGTACTGGAAATGGGAGAGCAGGGTGCAGTGTCCTGGAGCGGGAAGAGCAGGGTGCAGTGTCCTGGAGATTGGAGAGCAGGGTGCAGTGTCCTGGAGTGGGGAGAGCAGGGTGCAGTGTCCTGGAGATTGGAGAGCAGGGTGCAGTGTCCTGGAGTGGGGAGAGCAGGGTGCAGTGTCCTGGAGATTGGAGAGCAGGGTGCAGTGTCCTGGAGTGGGGAGAGCAGGGTGCAGTGTCCTGGAGATTGGAGAGCAGGGTGCAGTGTCCTGGAGTGGGGAGAGCAGGGTGCAGTGTCCTGGAGTGGGGAGAGCAGGGTGCAGTGTCCCGGAGAGGGGAGAGCAGGGTGCAGTGTCCCGGAGAGGGGAGAGCAGGGTGCAGCGTCCCGGAGAGGGGAGAGCAGGGTGCAGCGTCCCGGAGAGGGGAGAGCAGGGTGCAGCGTCCCGAAGAGGGGAGAGCAGGGTGCAGCGTCCCGGAGAGGGGAGAGCAGGGTGCAGTGTCCTGGAGGTGGGAAATCAGTTTACAGGGACCCGGAGATAGAAGAGCATCACTCAGTGTCCTAAAAGGCAAGGTGCAAGTGTTTTGGAAATAAGGGAAAAGGGAGCAGTGTCCTAGGGAAGAATATGCAGTGTACTGGTGTACTGGAAATGGGAGAGCAGGGTGCAGTCCTGGAGATGGGAGGGCAGGGTGCAGTGTCCTGGAGCGGGGAGAGCAGGGTGCAGTGTCCTGGAGATTGGAGAGCAGGGTGCAGTGTCCTGGAGCGGGGAGAGCAGGGTGCAATGTCCTGGAGAGGGGGAGAGCAGGGTGCAGTGTCCTGGAGATTGGAGAGCAGGGTGCAGTGTCCCGGAGAGGGGAGAGCAGGGTGCAGTGTCCCGGAGAGGGGAGAGCAGGGTGAAGCGTCCCGGAGAGGGGAGAGCAGGGTGCAGCGTCCCGGAGAGGGGAGAGCTGGGTGCAGCGTCCCGGAGAGGGGAGAGCAGGGTGTAGCGTCCCGGAGAGGGGAGAGCAGGGTGCAGCGTCCCGGAGAGGGGAGAGCAGGGTGCAGCGTCCCGGAGAGGGGAGAGCAGGGTGCAGCGTCCCGGAGAGGGGAGAGCAGGGTGCAGCGTCCCGGAGAGGGGAGAGCAGGGTGCAGCATCCCGGAGAGGGGAGAGCTGGGTGCAGCGTCCCGGAGAGGGGAGAGCAGGGTGCAGCGTCCCGGAGAGGGGAGAGCAGGGTGCAGTGTCCCGGCGAGAACGGTGCCGTGTCCTGGAGAGGGGCTACATGTGTAAAGTTTACAGCTGGAGTTGCTGCGACGGGTCCAGACAAGCAATTACTAGAAAACAGAGTAGTGCGAGCTCCTTTCCTAGAGGGCAGTGAAGTGACTGTCCCGGGGGCCATCAGCTGTTCTCTTCTACTGGTTCATCCTATTCTGCAGCACAAGACACAGGACTCTCCGCACTGCTGGTCCAATAATTGCCTAATACAATCAGGATACGCTCAGGATACCTGCAGCTGATACTGATACAGAATAATAAGGGCAGCAATCACAATACATAATGATAAAGATGGTGCCGAACCTGTTCATAGATCTCCAGCCTGACCACTGGGGACACTCATGAGGGGGGCAGTACAACGCTACTGAGGAACAGGCGACACTATTATCATGACACGTTCCCTACTTCTTAGTGAATGAGGACTTACAATGATACACAGCAAAGTTATTTTCGCAGCTCAGTGGTCAGCACTATAGCCTTGCAGCGCTGGGGTCCTGGGTTCAAATCCAACTAAGGACAACATCTACATGGAGTTTGTATGTTCTCCTCCGGTTCCTACCACACCCCAAAAACATAGTGGTAGGGAATTTAGATTGTGAGCCCTGATGGGGACAGTAAAAGAGGACCTCTGTACAGAGCTGCGGAATATGTTGGCACTTTATAAGTAACAAAAATAAAACAATTTTAACCCAGCACCCAATAAACCAGAAAGTCTGATAATCCAGAATATAAGACACAAGACTAGTGAGGATACTGATCCCAAGAGCTTACAATCTATGAAGAAATAGAGGAGTGAGGACGCTGATCACAAGAGCTTACAATCTATGAGGATATAGAGGTGACACAATATATAAAGTGCTTGTTCAGTACATCGCTCCTACACGTAAAGCTGCCGGATCCAATCACCAGAAATACGCCTGAAAAAACGGTAGCTGAACGCCTACAAACATCTGCCCATTGAATTCAATGGGAAAAACGGCATTTTGTTCAGACGGGGCGTATTTTTATACCACCGTTTGAAAAAACGCTGCGTAAAAAGGAGCATGTCACTTCTTGAGCCGTTTTTGGATCTGTTGCAGCGCTGGGGAGAGCTTTGCGGGTGAGAGCAATAAGTAGCAGTCCAGTGCAGTGTCTGGCACAGGGTAGAGGCATTGGTATAACGGTGTAGTGACTGGCACAGGGTAGTGAAAGTGACAAGAGCGTGTAAGAGATTCAATGTGTGAAGTAAGGGCCTGTTCACATCAGCATTGGTTTCCGTTGAGTGGTTCCATCAGTTCTTTCCATCGGAGGAACCCCTCATCGGAAAGACAAATGGAAACTATAGATTACCAGTGGTTTCAAGCGTAATGCTTCTGTTGCTTATGGTTTCCATTTGTCACCATTGTGTAAGGTTTACGTTTGTTTTTACAGATCAAAAGCGCAGATTTAAGGAAAGATCTGTTTCGAAAATAAACCCAAGACAGCGGGTGTGCTGCCAAGGGGTGATGGTAGTGATAGAGACAGCAGGCGTGCTGCCAAGGGGTGATGGTAGTGATAGAGACAGCGGGCATGCTGCCCAGGAGTGATGGTAGTGATAGAGACAGCGGGCGTGCTGCTTAGGAGTGATGGTAGTGATAGAGACAGCGGGCATGCTGCCCAGGAGTGATGGTAGTGATAGAGACAGCGGGCGTGCTGCTTAGGAGTGATGGTAGTGATAGAGACAGCGGGCATGCTGCCCAGGAGTGATGGTAGTGATAGAGACAGCGGGCGTGCTGCTTAGGAGTGATGGTAGTGATAGAGACAGCGGGTGTGCTGCCCAGGAGTGATGGTAGTGATAGAGACAGCGGGCGTGCTGCCCAGGAGTGGTGATAGAGACAGCGGGTGTGCTGCCCAGGAGTGATGGTAGTGATAGAGACAGCGGGCGTGCTGCCAATGGGTGATGGTAGTGATAGAGACAGCGGGCATGCTGCCCAGGAGTGATGGTAGTGATAGAGACAGCGGGCGTGCTGCTTAGGAGTGATGGTAGTGATAGAGACAGCGGGCGTGCTGCCCAGGAGTGATGGTAGTGATAGAGACAGCGGGCGTGCTGCCCAGGAGTGATGGTAGTGATAGAGACAGTGGGCGTGCTTCCTAGGAGTTATGATAGTGATAGAGACAACGGGCGTGCTGCCTAGGAGTGATAGTAGTGATAGAGAGAGCAGGCGTGCTGCCCAGGAGTGATGGTAGTGATAGAGACAGCGGGCACGCTGCCCAGGAGTGATGGTAGTGATAGAGACAGCAGGCGTGCTGCCCAGGAGTGATGGTAGTGATAGAGACAGCGGGCATGCTGCCCAGGAGTGATAGTAGATATAGAGACAGCGGGCATGCTGCCCAGGAGTGATAGTAGTGATAGAGACAACGGGCGTGCTGCCCAGGAGTGATAGAGACAGCTGGCGTGCTGCCCAGGAGTGATGATAGTGACAGAGACAGCGGGCGTGCTGCCCAGGAGATATGATAGTGATAGAGACAGCGGGCGTGCTGCTTAGGAGTTATAATAGTGCCACACACAGAGATGGAAACATCTGATTTAGGGAAGTTAGTAGATGGTGGAAACACAAGGAGCTCAGTTTTAGAAATATTCAGTTTCAATAGAGAGAGGACATGATAATAGAGACAGCGGACAGACAATCACTGGAGGACATGATAATGGAGACAGCTTACAGACAATCAATGGAGGACATGATGAAAGAGACAGCAGACAGACAATCATTTGGAGGACATGATATTAGAGACAGCGGACAGACAATCACTGGAGGACATGATGATAGAGACAGCGGACAGACAGTCACTGGAGGTCATGATGATAGAGACAGCGGACAGACAGTCACTGGGGAGGTCCCAGAGAGGTCCCAAGGGCAAGTCAAGGGTATGTGGATACTTTTCCAAGCTCTTCTCTTCCGCAGAACGCAACTACTCGATTGCGTTACTGGCCATCAAATTGGCTCTGGAGGAGTGGAGACATCTACTAGAGGGCGCAGCTCATCCGATCTTGATTTTTACGGACCACAAGAATCTGACCTACCTCCAGACGGCCCAACAACTGAACCCTCGTCAGGCCAGGTGGTCACTGTTCTTTGCAAGGTTTCAGTTTGAGCTTCATTATCGCCCGGCCGACAAGAATGTTAGGGCCGATGCCTTGTCCAGGTCTTTCGAGACAGAAGACACCATAGAGAGTCCATAGAGAACATTATTGATCCATCCTGCATTGTCTCGGTCAATCCCCTGCAAATTGGGGACATTTCTCCAGGGAGGACTTTTGTGCGCCCGGCTGATCGTAGAAGAATCCTCCGCTGGGGACACGCCTCTAGACTGGCAGGTCCCGTGGGGTTACGTAAGACCCGGGATTTGATTCATTGTCATTTCTGGTTGCCCACACTGCCCAAGGATATTGTGGACTTCGTTTCTTCCTGTGCTGTATGTGCAGCAAACAAGGCCACCCAATCCAGACCTGCTGGTCTGCTCCAGCCAGTGCCTGTGCCCAATGCTCCCTGGCAGCATATAGCGATGGACTTCATCACGGACCTGCCGCTCTCTGCTGGATATAGTGCTGTCTGTGTGGTGGTGGAACCGATTTTCGAAGATGGCCCACTTCGTTCCTGTGACCGGTCTTCCTTCTGCTCCTCAGTTGGCTATGTTATTTATCCAACACATCTTCCGCCTGCACGGCTTGCCGCAGCATATTGTGTCTGATCGGGGGGTTCAGTTTACCTCGAGGTTCTGGAGAGCCCTCTGCGGACTTCTTGGTGTGAAGTTGGACTTTTCTTCAGCTTACCATCCTCAGTCTTAGGCTGGGTTCACACGACCTATTTTCAGACGTAAACGAGGCGTATTATGCCTCGTTTTACGTCTGAAAATAGGGCAACAATACGTCGGCAAACATCTGCCTATTCATTTGAATGGGTTTGCCGACGTACTGTGCAGACAACCTGTCATTTACGCGTCGTCGTTTGACAGCTGTCAAACGACGACGCGTAAAAATACAGCCTCGTCAAAAGAAGTGCAGGACACTTCTTTCAGACGTAATTTGAGCCGTACTTCATTGAACTCAATGAAGCACAGCTCAAAATTTACGGCTGTCAGAGAAGCCTCGCAAAATGCGAGGAGGAGCAATTACGGCTGAAACGAGGCAGCTGTTTTCTTCTGAAAACAGTCTGTCTTTTCAGACGTAAAAGCCTCTCATCGTGTGCACATACCCTAATGGTCAGGTTGAGAGGATCAACCAGATTTTGGAGAACTACCTACGCCACTTCATCTCCAAGCAGCATGATGACTGGGTGCAGCTGCTCCCATGGGCGGAGTTCTCCTACAATAATCACACCAGCGAGTCTACTAGGAATACACCGTTCTGCATTGTCTACGGCCAGCACCCACAAATTCCTCTCCCGGTGCCTGATACTTGCGAGGTACCTGCAGCTGACTCCACATTTAGAGGACTTTTTGCATATCTGGCAGCAGACTCGATCCTCCATCCTAATGGCAATGGACCGCATGAAACGGAAGGCTGACACAAGGAGAAGAGAACCTCCTCGGTTTCTTACTGGCACTAAGGTCTGGCTGTCGTCCAGGAATATCCGACTGAGGGTGCCGTCATGTAAATTTGCCCCCAGGTTCCTCGGACCATTCGAGGTCCTGCAGCAGATCGCCTACAAGCTTCGGCTGCCTCCTACCCTCAGGATTCCCAACTCCTCCCATGTCCCCCCCCTGAGACCTGTGATCCTGAACCACTATTCTAAGACTCCCAGCCCTGCGGTTGCCTCCAGCGGCCCTTTGGACATCTTTGAGGTCAATGAGAACTTGGACACCAAGAAAGTGAGAGGAAAGACTTTTTATTTGGTGGATTGGAGGGGGTTTGGCCCTGAAGAGAGGTCCTGGGAGCCAGACGAGAAACTCAATGCCCCTACACTTCTGAAGAAGTTTCTCTCTCGCTCTGGTCCCAAGAAGAGGGGGTGTAAGAGAGGGGATACTGTAATGTCCGTGGCTGCGGGCTGTCAGCTCCAACCTGCCCCTGACAGTCACAGCCACGAGTCGGCAAGCGCTGGCCCCAGCCTCCTCCTCAGGAGACGCCAGCACTCGCGTCCACTCACCTCAGCCGGATCCCATAGTGTGCACACGCACGCTTGTGCCCGCCATTAAAGTGGCAGCGCGCACCGGACCTCGTTGATGAACTTTGACCCATGAGTACCCTGGACTATAAGAGGGGTACAGCCCCCTAGTTCTATGCCTGAGCGTTGTTGTGTTCCTTAGTTTCTCTATGTGATGGCCCCCTAGTGTGTTTCCTGTTCAAGTCCCTGTTCCAGTCCCTGTCCCTGTACATATACCTGTTTCCAGTTCCTGTTCCTAGCAAACCGTACATCCCTGGTCTAGCACTGAGCTGTGCCAAAGTCGTGCTGTGCTGCTGATCCATGTCTAACCTGCTCCACCTCGCCTGACGTCCGCATGCTGCCTAGTCCCAGCCGAGCAAGCCCTGCTGCTGTCTGAGCTTCCACAGGTACCTATAGATCTATAGACATCCACCTGCTCCCTGTTGGCCAGCTGCCTTACCGCCAAGGCGGTATGGCCCAGTGGGTCTACAGACCCTTCGTGACACAATCACTGGAGGACATGATAATAGAGACAGCAGACAGACAATCACTGGAGGACATGATGGTAGAGACAGCGGACAGACAATCACTGGAGACATGATGTTAGAGACAGCAGACAATCACTGGAGGACATGATGATAGAGACAGCGGACAGACAATCACTGGAGGTGATGATGATAGAGATAGCAGACAGACAGTCACAGGAGGACATGATAATAGAGACAGCGGACAGACAGTCACAGGAGGACATGATGATAGAGACAGCGGACAGACAGTCACAGGAGGACATGATGATAGAGACAGAGGACAGACAATCACTGTAGGACATGATGATAGAGACAGCGGACAGACAATCACTGGAGGACATGATGATAGAGACAGCGGACAGACAGTCACTGGAGGACATGATGATAGAGACAGCGGACAGACAATCACTGGAGGACATGAAGATAGAGAAAGAGGACAGACAATCACTGGAGGAGATGATGATAGAGACAGCGGACAGACAATCACTGGAGGACATGATGATAGAGACAGCGGACAGACAGTCACTGGAGGACATGATGATAGAGACAGCGGACGGACAATCACTGGAGGACATGAAGATAGAGAAAGAGGACAGACAATCACTGGAGGACATGATGATAAAGACAGCGGACAGAGAGGGATCCTGAAAAGGTAAAGTCTGTCCTGGAGTGGCCACGTCCTCAAGGCTTGAGGGCCATACAGAGCTTTTTGGGATTTGCTAATTTTTACAGTTTTTTCCGAACTTCTCCTCACTGACGTCTCCCATCTCTAACCTTACTAAGAAGGGTATGAACGCCAAGGTGTGGACTCCCGAGGCAGAGTCCGCATTCAATAGCCTGAAGTGTGCCTTTACGTCAGCCTCTATCCTCCATCATCCGGATGTCTCTTTGCAGTTCTCATTGGAGGTGGACGCATCCTATGTCGGTGGTGGTGCACTCCTGTTCCAGAGAGGTCCCAAGGGCAAGTCAAGGGTATGTGGATACTTTTCCAAGCTCTTCTCTTCCGCAGAACGCAACTACTCGATTGCGTTACTGGCCATCAAATTGGCTCTGGAGGAGTGGAGACATCTACTAGAGGGCGCAGCTCATCCGATCTTGATTTTTACGGACCACAAGAATCTGACCTACCTCCAGACGGCCCAACAACTGAACCCTCGTCAGGCCAGGTGGTCACTGTTCTTTGCAAGGTTTCAGTTTGAGCTTCATTATCGCCCGGCCGACAAGAATGTTAGGGCCGATGCCTTGTCCAGGTCTTTCGAGACAGAAGGCACCATAGAGAGTCCATAGAGAACATTATTGATCCATCCTGCATTGTCTCGGTCAATCCCCTGCAAATTGGGGACATTTCTCCAGGGAGGACTTTTGTGCGCCCGGCTGATCATAGAAGAATCCTCCGCTGGGGACACGCCTCTAGACTGGCAGGTCCCGTGGGGTTACGTAAGACCCGGGATTTGATTCATTGTCATTTCTGGTTGCCCACACTGCCCAAGGATATTGTGGACTTCGTTTCTTCCTGTGCTGTATGTGCAGCAAACAAGGCCACCCAATCCAGACCTGCTGGTCTGCTCCAGCCAGTGCCTGTGCCCAATGCTCCCTGGCAGCATATAGCGATGGACTTCATCACGGACCTGCCGCTCTCTGCTGGATATAGTGCTGTCTGTGTGGTGGTGGAACCGATTTTCGAAGATGGCCCACTTCGTTCCTGTGACCGGTCTTCCTTCTGCTCCTCAGTTGGCTATGTTATTTATCCAACACATCTTCCGCCTGCACGGCTTGCCGCAGCATATTGTGTCTGATCGGGGGGTTCAGTTTACCTCGAGGTTCTGGAGAGCCCTCTGCGGACTTCTTGGTGTGAAGTTGGACTTTTCTTCAGCTTACCATCCTCAGTCTTAGGCTGGGTTCACACGACCTATTTTCAGACGTAAACGAGGCGTATTATGCCTCGTTTTACGTCTGAAAATAGGGCAACAATACGTCGGCAAACATCTGCCTATTCATTTGAATGGGTTTGCCGACGTACTGTGCAGACAACCTGTCATTTACGCGTCGTCGTTTGACAGCTGTCAAACGACGACGCGTAAAAATACAGCCTCGTCAAAAGAAGTGCAGGACACTTCTTTCAGACGTAATTTGAGCCGTACTTCATTGAACTCAATGAAGCACAGCTCAAAATTTACGGCTGTCAGAGAAGCCTCGCAAAATGCGAGGAGGAGCAATTACGGCTGAAACGAGGCAGCTGTTTTCTTCTGAAAACAGTCTGTCTTTTCAGACGTAAAAGCCTCTCATCGTGTGCACATACCCTAATGGTCAGGTTGAGAGGATCAACCAGATTTTGGAGAACTACCTACGCCACTTCATCTCCAAGCAGCATGATGACTGGGTGCAGCTGCTCCCATGGGCGGAGTTCTCCTACAATAATCACACCAGCGAGTCTACTAGGAATACACCGTTCTGCATTGTCTACGGCCAGCACCCACAAATTCCTCTCCCGGTGCCTGATACTTGCGAGGTACCTGCAGCTGACTCCACATTTAGAGGACTTTTTGCATATCTGGCAGCAGACTCGATCCTCCATCCTAATGGCAATGGACCGCATGAAACGGAAGGCTGACACAAGGAGAAGAGAACCTCCTCGGTTTCTTACTGGCACTAAGGTCTGGCTGTCGTCCAGGAATATCCGACTGAGGGTGCCGTCATGTAAATTTGCCCCCAGGTTCCTCGGACCATTCGAGGTCCTGCAGCAGATCGCCTACAAGCTTCGGCTGCCTCCTACCCTCAGGATTCCCAACTCCTTCCATGTCCCCCCCCTGAGACCTGTGATCCTGAACCGCTATTCTAAGACTCCCAGCCCTGCGGTTGCCTCCAGCGGCCCTTTGGACATCTTTGAGGTCAATGAGAACTTGGACACCAAGAAAGTGAGAGGAAAGACTTTTTATTTGGTGGATTGGAGGGGGTTTGGCCCTGAAGAGAGGTCCTGGGAGCCAGACGAGAAACTCAATGCCCCTACACTTCTGAAGAAGTTTCTCTCTCGCTCTGGTCCCAAGAAGAGGGGGTGTAAGAGAGGGGATACTGTAATGTCCGTGGCTGCGGGCTGTCAGCTCCAACCTGCCCCTGACAGTCACAGCCACGAGTCGGCAAGCGCTGGCCCCAGCCTCCTCCTCAGGAGACGCCAGCACTCGCGTCCACTCACCTCAGCCGGATCCCATAGTGTGCACACGCACGCTTGTGCCCGCCATTAAAGTGGCAGCGCGCACCGGACCTCGTTGATGAACTTTGACCCATGAGTACCCTGGACTATAAGAGGGGTACAGCCCCCTAGTTCTATGCCTGAGCGTTGTTGTGTTCCTTAGTTTCTCTATGTGATGGCCCCCTAGTGTGTTTCCTGTTCAAGTCCCTGTTCCAGTCCCTGTCCCTGTACATATACCTGTTTCCAGTTCCTGTTCCTAGCAAACCGTACATCCCTGGTCTAGCACTGAGCTGTGCCAAAGTCGTGCTGTGCTGCTGATCCATGTCTAACCTGCTCCACCTCGCCTGACGTCCGCATGCTGCCTAGTCCCAGCCGAGCAAGCCCTGCTGCTGTCTGAGCTTCCACAGGTACCTATAGATCTATAGACATCCACCTGCTCCCTGTTGGCCAGCTGCCTTACCGCCAAGGCGGTATGGCCCAGTGGGTCTACAGACCCTTCGTGACACAATCACTGGAGGACATGATAATAGAGACAGCAGACAGACAATCACTGGAGGACATGATGGTAGAGACAGCGGACAGACAATCACTGGAGACATGATGTTAGAGACAGCAGACAATCACTGGAGGACATGATGATAGAGACAGTGGACAGACAATCACTGGAGGACATGATGAGAGAGACAGCGGACAGTCACTGGAGGGCATGATGATAGAGACAGCAGACAGACAATCACTGGAGGACATGATGATAGAGACAGAGGACAGACAATCACTGGAGGACATGATGATAGAGACAGCGAACAGACAATCACTGGAAGACATGATGATAGAGACAGTGGACAGACAATCACTGGAGGACATGACGAAAGAGACAGCGGACATACAATCACTGGATGACATGATGAGAGAGACAGCGGACAGACAGTCACTGGAGGACATGATGATAGAGACAGCAGACAGACAGTCACAGGAGGACATGATAATAGAAACAGCAGACAATCACTGGAGGACATGATGATAGAGACAGCAGACAATCACTGGAGGACATGATGATAGAGACAGAGGACATACAATCACTAGAGGACATGAGGATAGAGACAGCGGACAAACAATCACTGGAGGATGTGATGATAGAGACGGCGGACAGACAATCTCTGGAGGACATGATGATAGAGACAGCGAACAGACAGTCACAGGAGGACATGATAAAAGAGACATCAGACGGACAGTCACAGGAGGACATGATAATAGAGACAGCGGACAGACAATCACTGGAGGACATGATGATAGAGACAGTAAACGGACAATCACTGGAGGATATGATGATAGAGACAGCGGACAGACAATCACTGGAGGACATGATGATAGAGATAGCGGACAGACAGTCACTGGAGGACATGATGATAGAGACAGCAGACAATCACTGGAGGACATGATGATAGAGACAGCGGACAGACAATTAATGGAGGACATGATGATAGAGACAGTGGACAGACAATCACTAGAGGACATGAGGGTAAAGACAGTGGACAGACAATCACTGGAGGATGTGATGATAGAGACCGTGGACAGACAATCACTGGAGGACATGATGATAGAGACAGCGAAATGACAATCACTGGAGGACATGATGATAGAGACAGCGGACAGACAGTCACAGGAGGACATGATGATAAAGACAGTGAACGGACAGTCACAGGAGGACATGATGATAGAGACAGCGGACAGACAATCACTGGAGGACATGATGATAGAGACAGTAAACAGACAATCACTGGAGGACATGATGATAGAGACAGCGGACAGACAATCACTGGAGGACATGATGATAGAGACAGTAAACAGACAATCACTGGAGGACATGATGATAGAGACAGAGGATAGACAATTACTGGAGGACATGATGATAGAGACAGCGGACAGACAGTCACAGGAGGACATGATGATAGAGACAGCGGACAGACAATCACTGGAGGTGATGATGATAGAGATAGCAGACAGACAGTCACAGGAGGACATGATGATAGAGACAGTGAACGGACAGTCATAGGAGGACATGATGATAGAGACAGCGGACAGACAATCACTGCAGGACATGATGATAGAGACAGTAAACAGACAATCACTGGAGGACATGATGATAGAGACAGCGGACAGACAATCACTGGAGGACATGATGATAAAGACAGAGGACAGACAATCACTGGAGGACATGATGATAGAGACAGAGGATAGACAATTACTGGAGGACATGATGATAGAGACAGCAGACAATCACTGGAGGACATGATGATAGAGACAGCGGACAGACAATTAATGGAGGACATGATGATAGAGACAGTAGACAGACAATCACTAGAGGACATGAGGGTAAAGACAGTGGACAGACAATCACTGGAGGATGTGATGATAGAGACCGTGGACAGACAATCACTGGAGGACATGATGATAGAGACAGCGAAATGACAATCATTGGAGGACATGATGATAGAGACAGCGGACAGACAGTCACAGGAGGACATGATGATAAAGACAGTGAACGGACAGTCACAGGAGGACATGATGATAGAGACAGCGGCAGGGGCGTAACTAGGAAAGACTGGGCCCCATAGCAAACTTTTGACTGGGGCCCCCCCTCTGCTGGGTATCACACAACCCCCCCCTTGTAGATAGTGCCTCCCTATAGATTCCACCACACAGCGCCCCACTATAGATAGCACCATACACAGCCCCCTGTAGATAACGCCATACAGACCCCCTGTAGATAACACCATATAAGCCCCCCCCAAAAAAACAAAAACGGCCTATAGTTTGTCCTACAAAAGACATGCATCCCCTATCCACAGGATAGGGGATACATGTGCGATCGCTGGCATTGATAAGGAGAACGGGGGACCGAAAGTCCCCTGAAGTTCTCCATGACTAACCTCGGACTTCCGGCGTCTGCGCAGTTCAATAAAAATGAAAGGAGCGCTGGTCACGCATGCGCACAAGCGCGACCGGCGCTCCATTAATTTCTACGGAGCTGCCGACACAGACCCCGGAAGTCCGAGGTTTGTCATGGAGAACTTAGGGGGGACTTTCGGTCCCCCGTTCTCCTCATCGCTGGGCGTCCCAGCGATCCCACATGTATCCCCTATCCTGTGGATAGGGGATGCATGTCTTTTGTAGGAACAACCCCTTCAGTGGCGTCGCGCTGTAGCAGCCATAGCGGCTGCTAGCGGAGCCTGCGGCCATGGTGGGGGCCGTGCTGGCGGGTGCCACGGGCCCCCTCATGCTGCAGGCCCCGTAGAAGTCGCTATGGCTGCTATAGCGGTAGTTACGCCACTGCGTATAGGTTTGTACGGTGTAAAACTACAGCTCCCAGCATGGCCGGAACAATGGTAAGGATATGCTGGGAGATGCGGTTTCACACAAAAAAATCATACCACCATCATCTCGCTGCAGATCATACAGTGACTACAATACTGATTAGAGGCAGAATAAACATTTACATTAAGTGACTCACCGGTGACGTCTCAGATTCTAGTTCTTTTCTTCTCCCTCCGGTTCAGACATCTATGATGGATTTCTCCCGGCCATGAACCATTTCTGCAGTTTTCCGTTTAGATGTCTTCAGCTTCTCACTTTTAAAACATTTCTGCACCTGTAAACAAAGTTAAAATTCTCAACACATCTAAATATAACTGTCACACACACACACACACACACACACACACACACACCGTGCCCCCTGTAGATAGTGACCTACATAGAAGCCCCCTGTAGATAGTGCCCACATATGGACTCCAGAGCTGCAAGGCAATAGCGCTAACCACTGAGCCACCGTGCTGCCCTACATATAGCTTCCCCTATAGTTAGTGCTCCACGTATAGCCCACCTCTGTAGATAGTGTCTCACATATAGCTCCCCCTGTATATAGTGTCCCACATATAGCCCACCCCTGTAGACTGTGCACTACATATAGCCACCCTGTTGCTAGTGTCCCACAGGTATCCCACCCCTGTATATAGTGTCCCACACATAGCCCACCCCTATAGAAAGTACCCTAAAAAATGGCTCCCCTATAGATAGTGCTCTACATATAGCCCACCCCTGTATAGTGTCTCACATATACTGCCCCAGATATAGACCCCCCTGTAGATAGTGGCCCACATCCCCACATACAGACCTCCCCTGTAGCTAGTGCCCCACATATAGTGCCCCCCTGTATATAATGGCCCACATATAGAGCCCCCTGTATATAATGGCCCACATATAGAGCCCCCTGTATATAGTGGCCCACACCCCCACATATAGACCCCCCTGTAGCTACTGCCCCACATATAGACCCCCCTATATATGATAGCCCACATAAAGACGACCAACCCCCCTCCCCCCATTATAGATAATGCCATTCACATTTTTGAAGAAAAAAATAAATAAATTGCCATACTCACATGATCCCGTTCCCACGCTGTTCACTGGCGATGCAGACATGCTCTCTTCTGAGCATGTCTGCAGGAGCTGAACGAGCGTCCTCCAATGACGCTGATTGGCGGGGCAGAATGACTTGCCCCGCCAATCAGCACCTTCCAAGCATGGAAGCGGCGCGATGATGTCATCGCGCCGCTAGCCAATCAGTGTCATTGTAAGGCACTGGATGGTCAGGCACGGAACATGCCTGGCCATTCAGTGCTAACACATGTATTTGGCTGCCGCTAGCACTGGGGCCCCCTCCGGTGCTAGCGACACCTACAGGCATGATGAGAGGGCCTGTGTAAGGCTCGGCGGCGCGGGCCCCACAGTAGCGGCGCTACCGCTGTAGCAGCCATAACGGCTGCTTGCGGCGCCACCGGGCATTTGGGTGGGCGTGTCGGCTGGCGGCACGGGCCCCCTCAAGCCCCGGGCCCCGTAGCAGCCGCTACTGCTGCTACCGCGGTAGTTACGCCACTGGACAGCGGACAGACAATCACTGGAGGACATGATGATAGAGACAGTAAACAGACAGTCACAGGAGGACATGATGATGGAGACAGCGGACAGACAATCACTGGAGAATGTGATGATAGAGACGGCGGACAGACAATCTCTGGAGGACATGATGATAGAGACAGCAGACAGACAGTCACAGGAGGACATGATGATAGAGACATCAGACGGACAGTCACAGGAGGACATGATAATAGAAACAGCAGACAGACAATCACTGGAGGACATGATGATAGAGACAGCGGACAGACAATTAATGGAGGACATGATGATAGAGACAGTGGACAGACAATCACTAGAGGACATGAGGGTAAAGACAGTGGACAGACAATCACTGGAGGACATGATGATAGAGACAGCGGACAGACAATCACTGGAGGACATGATGATAAAGACAGAGGACAGACAATCACTGGAGGACATGATGATAGAGACAGAGGATAGACAATTACTGGAGGACATGATGATAGAGACAGCGGACAGACAGTCACAGGAGGACATGATGATGGAGACAGTGAACGGACAGTCACAGGAGGACATGATGATAGAGACAGCGGACAGACAATCACTGCAGGACATGATGATAGAGACAGTAAACAGACAATCACTGGAGGACATGATGATAGAGACAGCGGACAGACAATCACTGGAGGACATGATGATAAAGACAGAGGACAGACAATCACTGGAGGACATGATGATAGAGACAGAGGATAGACAATTACTGGAGGACATGATGATAGAGACAGCGGACAGACAGTCACAGGAGGACATGATGATGGAGACAGTGGACAGACAATCACTGGAGGACATGATAATAGAGACAGGACAGACAATCACTGGAGGATATGATGATAGAGACAGCAGACAGACAGTCACAGGAGGACATGATGATAGAGACAGCGGACAGACAGTCACTGGAGGATATCATGATAGAGACAGAGGACAGACAATCACTGGAGGACATGATGATAGAGACAGAGGACAGACAATTACTGGAGGACATGATGATAGAGACAGTGGACAGACAATCACTAGAGGACATGATGATAGAGACAGCGGACAGACAATCACTGGAGGACATGATGATAGAGACAGAGGACAGACAATTACTGGAGGACATGAGGATAGAGACAGCGAACAGACAGTCACAGGAGGACATGATGATGGAGACAGCGGACAGACAATCACTGGAGAATGTGATGATAGAGACGGCGGACAGACAATCTCTGGAGGACATGATGATAGAGACAGCAGACAGACAGTCACAGGAGGACATGATGATAGAGACATCAGACGGACAGTCACAGGAGGACATGATGATAGAGACAGCGGACAGACAATCACTGGAGGACATGATGATAGAGACAGCGGACAGACAGTCACAGGAGGACATGATGATAGAGACAGCGAACTGACAATCACTGGAGGACATGATGATAGAGACAGCGGACAGACAGTCACAGGAGGACATGATGATAGAGACAGTGAACGGACAGTCACAGGAGGACATGATGATAGAGACAGCGGACAGACAATCACTGGAGGACATGATGATAAAGACAGAGGACAGAAAATCACTGGAGGACATGATGATAAAGACAGAGGACAGACAATCACTGGAGGACATGACGATAGAGACAGAGGATAGACAATTACTGGAGGACATGATGATAGAGACAGCGGACAGACAGTCACAGGAGGACATGATGATAGAGACAGCGGACAGACAATCACTGGAGGTGATGATGATAGAGATAGCAGACAGACAGTCACAGGAGGACATGATAATAGAGACAGCAATCACTGGAGGACATGATGATAGAGACAGCGGACAGACAATCACTAGAGGACATGAGGGTAAAGACAGTGAACAGACAATCACTGGAGGATGTGATGATAGAGACCGTGGACAGACAATCTTTGTAGGACATGATGATAGAGACAGCGAACTGACAATCACTGGAGGACATGATGATAGAGACAGCGGACAGACAGTCACAGGAGGACATGATGATAGAGACAGTGAACGGACAGTCACAGGAGGACATGATGATCGAGACAGCGGACAGACAATCACTGGAAGACATGATGATAGAGACAGTAAACAGACAATCACTGGAGGACATGATGATAGAGACAGAGGATAGACAATTACTGGAGGACATGATGATAGAGACAGCGGACAGACTGTCACAGGAGGACATGATGATGGAGACAGTGGACAGACAATCACTGGAGGACATGATGATAGAGACAGCGGACAGACAATTACTGGAGGACATGATGATAGAGACAGAGGACAGACAATAACTGGAGGATATGATGATAGAGACAGCAGACAGACAGTCACAAGAGGACATGATGATAGAGACAGCGGACAGTTAGTCACTGGAGGATATCATGATAGAGACAGAGGACAGACAATCACTGGAGGACATGATGATAGAGACAGAGGACAGACAATTACTGGAGGACATGATGATAGAGACAGTGGACAGACAATCACTAGAGGACATGATGATAGAGACAGCGGACAGACAATCACTGGAGGACATGATGATAGAGACAGCGGACAGACAATCACTGGAGAACATGATGATAGAGACAGAGGACAGACAATTACTGGAGGACATGAGGATAGAGACAGCGAACAGACAGTCACAGGAGGACATGATGATGGAGACAGCGGACAGACAATCACTGGAGGATGTGATGATAGAGACGGCGGACAGACAATCTCTGGAGGACATGATGATAGAGACAGCACACAGACAGTCACAGGAGGACATGATGATAGAGACATCAGACGGACAGTCACAGGAGGACATGATAATAGAAACAGCAGACAGACAATCACTGGAGGACATGATGATAGAGACAGTAAACGGACAATCACTGGAGGATATGATGATAGAGACAGCGGACAGACAGTCACTGGAGGACATGATGATAGAGACAGCAGACAGACAGTCACTGGAGGACATGATGATAGAGACAGTGGACAGACAATCACTAGAGGACATGAGGATAGAGACAGCGGACAGACAGTCACTGGAGGACATTTTGATAGAGAGAGCGGACAGACAGTCACTGGAGGACATGATGATAGAGACAGCGGACAGAGAGTCACTGGAGGATATGCTGATAGAGACAGCGGACAGAAAGTCACAGGAGGACATGATGATAGAGACAGCGGACAGACAGTCACAGGAGGACATGATGATAGAGACAGCGGAGCATAAATTAATTCTATCTTTTATACTCAGGTGCTTGCTCCGCTCTTCTTATTAATGTTATAAGCATTATTTGATTAGATAGGGGGCACATTTTTAATGTTCGCCCTGTTGGCCAAATTTCCTAGAAACAGCCTGCACTGTAGGGGTCTTGGTGATGACTGATCTCATGATCTACTTGGTCCTGGGTCACTGATGTTGGGTCTTCACTAGAGACAAATTCTCACTAGAATACAGCAATGTTTTTTTTGCGCTGGCCAAACTGCGGTGCAGGGTCTATGGAATCTCCCCGCTCTTAACCCTTATCCCTCACACGGAAACATGGATTTTACAGCCTGATTCCCAGTTCGCGGTTATTCATTTATGATAGATACGCTGCTAGGAATGTCTGAAACAGAAGCGGAGGCGATGTCAGAAATGAAGCCGGGAGTTGTCACCAGTAGAGCGGTCAGGAAACCAGAAGATGAGATGGAAACATAACCAGGAGACAGGTCAAGGGTCGAAACCAGGAGAAGGAACTACAAATACAGGTGACAAATCCAAAGGTGTAAGACAAGATCAAGGTCCGGAGCACGGCTGGAGGTCGGGATCAGAGTCGTCTTATGATCTATGACACATTCTACAATCCTGGCTCAGCCCGGAACAGGTGACTTTAGTTTATGGCTGGGGGGCTGTAACTTTATTAACCTGACACCTTTCTATAAAAAATATTGTTTTAGTTGGATCTGTAGGAATTGCAAATATTAAGTGAAGCAATAAATGCTAAGAATGTAGCGGAGGCTTCAAGCTCCCGGGCCCCTGTGTGAACGCCGTGCCTGACCCCCTCCTCTTCCACCACATTGAACTTATCACATTGAAGAGATTTGTATTCACTTTGACATTAATTATCGATCACTGTCAAAAAATCCATAAACATCTGCCATGAAGAAGAGGGGGAGGGAGTGAATACTTTTTATAGTCTGCAATAATAGACTAATACGAGAAACTTTTTGATTGGTGCTGCAAGCCCAGGGACTTTAAAATTGGTATTAGACTATCCGAATTGGCACTGGTTCTTGGGAATAAATCATCAATACTGTGGCCACCAAATATGGATGATACAGACTGAAAAAAATTGTACTGACCAAAATCAGAACAGCTGGAGCGTATTATAACAATGATGATGTCCTAAACCTGACCAAATGAGGATACCCCACTGATGATCCAATGATGATGTCCCACTGATGATCCAATGATGATGTCCCACTGATGATCCAATGATGATATCCCACTGATGATCCAATGATGATGTCCCACTGATGATCCAATGATGATTCCTAGAACCAACACAATGATGATATCCCACTGATGATGTCCCGCACACGATTATATGATGATATCCGATACATGATTCAAAGGTGGTTTCCCACACACCATCCAATGATGATATGCCACTGATGATAAAATAATGATATCCCCCACACCATCCAATAATGATATCCCATTTACTATCCACTAATGATCTAATGATGATGTCCCAGACATGATCCAATGATGATATTCCACTGAAAATCGAATGATAATGTCCTGCACACCATCCAACGATGATGTCCCACACACTATCCAATGAAAATGTCCCACTCATGATCTAATGATGACGTCCTACACATGATCCAATGATGATGTTCCACACATGGCCCAGGAGAGGGTATGTGTTAGGTCCGTGGCTGCAGGCTGTCAGCTCCAACCCCCCCTGACAGCCGCAGCCACGAGTCGGCAAGCGCTGGCCCCAGCCTCCTCCTCAGGATACGCCAGTGCTCGCGTCCACTCACCTCTGCCGGATCACGCTCTTAAAGGTGCAGCGCGCGCACCGGACCTCATGGATGAACTTTGACCTGTGAGTACCCTAGACTATAAGAGGGAACCAGCCCCCTAGTTCTATGCCTGAGCATTGTTGTGTTCCCTAGTTTGTCTATGTGATGGCCTCCTAGTGTGTTTCCTGTTCCAGTCCCTGTTCCAGTCCCTGTCCCAGTACCTATACCTGTTTCCAGTTCCTGTTCCTAGCAATCCATACCTTCCTGGTCTAGCACTGAGCTGTGACAAAGTCGTGCCGTGCTGCATCCACGTCTGACCTGCTTCACCTCGCCTGACGTCCGCCTGCTACCTAGTCCCAGCCGAGCCTGCCCTATTGCTGTCTGAGCTGCCACACGTACCTATAGAACTATAGACAATCACCTGCTCCCTGTTAGCCAGCTGCCTTACCACCAAGGCGGTACGGCCCAGTGGGTCCACAGACCCATCGTGACAGTACGCTCAGGCCATGGACCCCGCTGGTCGATTCAAGACTATGACGACATCACAGGAGATGCGGGCGGATATGCTGGACCTCCGGTCTCGACAGGACCAACTCCTCCAGGCGTTGAATATTCTTGCACGTCGGCAGGAGGCACAAGCTGCCGTTCCTCCTACTACACCTCCTGGCATTGTGGATCCTCACTTTACACCTCTTGGCCGTATTGACCCACGTGTTTCTTTGCCACTTCCTGACCGCTATGATGGAGAAGCATGTACCTGTCGTGGTTTTCTTAATCAATGCCAAATCCATTTCAGCCTGTATGCTAGGACATTTTCATCTGATGGTACCAGGGTTGCTTTCATCATTTCTCTCCTCACCGGCAAGGCTCTTGCATGGGCGAACCCTATCTGGGAGAGACAAGGACCAGAGACCCATGACTTCCTTGCCTTCCTCTGGACTTTTTGATGGTGATTGAGGAGCCTGGACGGGTCTCATCTGCAGTGGCCTCTTTGATTGACCTGCACCAAGGAGACACCTCCATGAGTGAGTACGCCATCCACATCCGCACCCTGGCGGGAGAGCTCTTATGGAACAATGAGGCTCTGGTGGCTGCATTCTGGCATGGACTATCATCCACAATTAAAAGACTAACTTGCCGCCCAGGATCTGCCGCCTACCCTGGATGACCTCATCCTTCTGTCTGCCCGGATTGATATACGGATCCGTGAACTCCTCCAAGAGGTTCAACGGGAGGGAGCCCTTCCTAGTCTGGTCCCTACTTTGCAGCAACCCCTGCTGTCCTCCGATGTCGATCCTCCTAAGAAGTCGGTAATAACGGACCAGTATAAGTTATCTACCCAAGAGAGACAATGCAGATGCACATCTGGACTCCTGTGCCCCCAAAAATCCCAAAACCTAGGGTTGCTTGGAGTGACGACCTTGGGTAAAAATGGACTTCCATCTAAATTGTCTATAACTGTGACCATAGTGTCCGGCGAGAGAACGCATCAGGTCTCTCCGTATCTGGACTCTGGATCCGCTGCTAATTTCATCCGCAGAGATCTGGTGGACCTTCTGCAATTGCCCACCACCCCTCTGGAGAGCCCGTTGACAGTTGCTTCAGTAAATGGACTACCTCTGCCAGACCCAGTTATAGCTGTGACCAAGACGCTGAGGCTCCAAGTGGGAGCCCTTCACTTCGAACTTCTGTCTTTCTATGTCCTATCCAAAGCTGTTAACCCCGTGTTGCTGGGCCTGCCTTGGCTCCGACTGCATGCCCCAGTTCTGGACTGGAATTCTGGAGAGGTTCTCGAGTGGGGCCCTGAGTGTCACAGCCGATGCCTGGTGCAGATTAGTTCGGCTCAGCTTTCTCTGCCTCGGTTATTGGCAGGATTGCCGGGTCATTATGCTGCCTTTGCGGATGTCTTCAGCAAGAGGTAGGCGGATACATTGCCTCCACATCGGGCATATGACTGCCCTATTGAACCGATTCCTGGTGCATCCCTTCCCCGTGGTAGGATGTATCCTCTCTCCTTGCCAGAGACTCTGTCCATGTCCTCCTATGTGAAAGAGAACTTAGAAAGGGGCTTCCTGCGAAAGTCTTCCTCCAAGGCAGGAGCCGGGTTCTTCTTCGTCAAAAAGAAAGATGGCTCTCTTCGTCCTTGCATCGACTACCGGGGTCTCAACCAGATCACGGTGAAGAATAAATATCCGTTGCCACTGATCTCCGAACTGTTTGATCGTATACGTGGTGCAAATTTTTTTTACGAGTTAGATCAGGAAAAGGAAAAGGGAAAAAGCATGTGGTCTGTGAGAAAATTAATAAATAACTTTTATTGTTTTTACATTAAAAGGAACAATTGATTAAAAGGTCCAGTGGTGCAATTTGGTATGTGTGAGTGACCCCTCAGTTCACACACCCTTGGCCATGAATTATATGATGAGGTAATATATAATATGGCTGTCAGTAAGCTCCGTTAACAGTGCTTGGTGATTAGACTGTAACTGCCACAAATTGCAATGCAAATGAATGAAGCTGTTGAGCTATAAGTTATGCCGAACTGTCTTGAATTGAGACTGGCTGTGTTACTTAGGTTGTGGTTATGTCTGTTACACTATGCAGCAATGAGCGCAGCTGGGCCAGTATTGGTATGCCCTGCTGCGTATTGAGAGTAACGGTGTGAACAGTCACTTAACCGCACCCTCGCGCTGGTGTCCCTGCAGATCAGAGCAGCAGCGTGGGGAACGGCCGTGTGTGATAGGAACACTCTCAGCTGTCAGCTAAGAGGCAATGTGAAAGAGTCATTCACAGGAGTGACTCTGCTATTATGACGGCCGTGAGCAATAGTGGCCGTGCTCAGCTGTAAGCCGAGAGGCAATGTCACATTGACCGCCTGCAGCTTGCCTGATAGCAAGGATACCTGGGCAAAAGCAGAGCGGCGAGGGCTAAGGTCCGATGCCGAACCTCACCCCAAGAGCGACTGAATGTTTGCGGCGGGGCTGCTGTCAGTACCCGCAGGTGAACGTGAGTCACCAACGGGAGCCGGCAAAGAGCCAGACAGAATGCAAACACCCAGCTGATAGAATCAGCAGAGCGCACTGCAGCCACGAGCACGGATAACCAGCAGGTAGCTGGCAGCCGTGATTGCAATGAGAGGATCGTAGAACGAGTAGTGGAGCCTAGACAGCTAGGGCCAAGTAGTGCACCAGAGGATTGTTAAAATTGTTGCTACGCACCCGACGCGCGTTTCGCCAGAATTCTGGCTTCTTCTAGGGGTGAAAAGCCACCATTAAACCGCCCTATAAATAGGGTTCTTGGTTGATTGACAGCCCCATTAGCCAATCAGAGACCTTGGTCTCAATTGGTATGGAAATACACGTATTGTCATTAAAAAATTGGAAGAGAACATATGGCAGCAGCTATAATACACCATACAAATGTGTCTGAGTTCAAATTAAGATGCAGGCATGTCCTGAGCCCTGCAAATATGCAGATGTACATTAACACCAGGAAATGAGAGAGAGATTGGGGGGGGGTTTTATCATCCTCAATCCCCAATGTGTTATAAGGAGCAGCATTTTTGAAAGATTCTATTAG
The DNA here is from genome assembly GCF_050947455.1 of Rhinoderma darwinii. Taxonomy (NCBI): domain Eukaryota; kingdom Metazoa; phylum Chordata; class Amphibia; order Anura; family Rhinodermatidae; genus Rhinoderma; species Rhinoderma darwinii. The sequence continues at coordinate 5,132,207 of NC_134687.1, forward strand.
AGAATTTTCATATATAGTTATTTAACTTATATTTTTATTACTTTGTTTTCTTATTAGTACAAGAAGCAGCCAAAACCAAGGTGTACATTTGTTATAAAAAGCAGCCAAAGCCAAAATTTTCATTTAGTCCCGTGGGACTCACTGTCCGCATGTGGAAGATCCATTCGCTCTCCTTTTTAAGGAGTGCTTGATCTAGATTGCCCCTTCTGATGCCCAGATGTATTTGGCACAGGGCCCATCCCTTTAAGGAGGTCCAGTCAGAATTGTGTACGTCCCCAAAGTGTCTAGCTATTGGGGTCGGGTTAAAAGGCTTGTTTTTGGTTTTGCAGTCCTTCATGTTTTTTTCAAAGTTGATTATTGAATTGATATGCTCACGAATTCGTATGCGCAATTCTCTCTTGGTTTTCCCAATATATTTCAGGCCACCCGGGCATTCGAGGCAATAAATCACACCAGGAGTTGAGCATCTTATGTGATCTGTAATCCGATGGAGATTACCAAGGGCATCCACAAATTCTTTTTTATCCAGTAGTACCCGGCAGGCTCTGCACATTTTGCACGGATGGAAGCCTGGACTGAGTACCTTATTAGCTCTGTTCTTTCTTGAAAAGTGACTTTATACCAAGATATTTGAAATGGTTTTACACTTTCTGTATCCCAAGGAGACTTTGTTGCTAAGAAGATTTTTAAGTACTGGGTCACTGAGTAAGATGTTCCAAATTTTTTTTCCAAACTAGACCTGCGTGATGCTTGCAACCTAGTCCGGTTTCGCCAGGGTGATGAATGGAAGACTGCATTTAACACCCGTTATGGACACTGAGTATCTAGTAATGCCCTTCGGCCTGTGTAATGCTCCCGCGGTCTTCCAGAAGTTTGTGAATGACATTTTCCGTGACCTCCTCTATGTTTGTGTTGTAGTCTACCTTGATGACATCTTGATTTTCTCCCTAGATCCTATGACGCACTAGAAACATGTCCGTCAGGTTCTGCTACGGTTAAGGGAGAATCATCTGTATGCCAAGTTGGAGAAGTGCGTATTTCACAAGGATGCTTTACCCTTCCTGGTCTACAACGTCTCGAATCGAGGTCTCAAGATGGATCCTGAAAAGGTAAAGTCTGTCCTGGAGTGGCCACGTCCTCAAGGCTTGAGGGCCACACAGCGCTTTTTGGGATTTGCTAATTTTTACAGGCAGTTTATTCCGAACTTCTCCTCACTGACTTCTCCCACCTCTAGCCTTACTAAGAAGGGTATGAACGCCAAGGTGTGGACTCCCGAGGCAGATTCCGCATTCAATAGCCTGAAGAGTGCCTTCACGTCAGCCTCTATCCTCCATCATCCGGATGTCTCTCTGCAGTTCTCGTTGGAGGTGGATACATCCTCTCTCGGTGCTGGTGCACTCCTGTTCCAGAGAGGTCCCAAGGGCAAGTCAAGGGTATGTGGATACTTTTCCAAGCTCTTTTCTTCCACAGAACGCATCTACTCCATTGGGGATCAGGAGTTACTGCTAATCAAATTGGCTCTGGAGGAGTGGAGACATCTACTAGAGGGCGCAGCTCATCCGGCCCCTCAGACATCTTTGAGGTCACGGAGATCTTGGACACCAAGAGAGTGAGAGGAAAAACTTTTTATTTGGTGGATTGGAGGGGGTTTGGTCCTGAAGAGAGGTCCTGGGAGCCAGAGGAGAACCTCAATGCCCCTACTCTTCTGAAGAAGTTTCTCTCTCGCTCTGGTCCCAAGAAGAGCGGGCGTAAGAGGGGTGATACTGTTATGTCCGTGGCTGCGGGCTGTCAGCTCCAACCTCCCCCTGACAGCCGCAGCCACGAGTCGGCAAGCGCTGGCCCCAGCCTCCTCCTCAGGAGACGCCAGCGCTGTTGTCCACTCACCTCTGCCGGATCCCGTAGGGAGCGTTGTTGTGTTCCCTAGTTTGTCTATGTGATGGCCTTGTAGTCTGTTTCCTGTTCCAGTCCCTGTCCCAGTACCTATACCCGTTTCCAGTTCCTGTTCCTAGCAATACATACCTTCCTGGTCTAGCACTGAGCTGTGCCAAAGTCGTGTCGTGCTGCATCCACGTCTGACCTGCTTCACCTCGCCTGACGTCCACCTGCTACCTAGTCCCAGCCGAGCCTGCCCTGCTGCTGTCTGAGCTGCCACACGTACCTATAGAACTATAGACATTCACCTGCTCCCTGTTGGCCAGCTGCCTTACCGCCAAGGCGGTACGGCCCAGTGGGTCTACAGATCCTTCGTGACAGTATGTCATAGTACTGTGTAAAACTACCTTATCATGTGACCTGCCCCCGTCGCCCGATTATCATTATAGGAAGTATAGGAAGGAATGAGGACATGCTGTCATTGCCATGACATGATTGTTTTATATAGAAGCCTACCATGACGTGCCTAACTCTCTCCTTCTATAGTTATTGTAGGGGACAGGTGTGGGCGCATTATAGCATGCTGCTGGTCATAAATTTGGAGCTCCTATTATGAGTCACGTAGCTGGTGGTCACTAGCTATATGCGAGTCCTGAGCCATTGGTTTGGAAACACTAGTCTAACCAATATCCTACCCGTCCAGTATAAAGTAGATTACTTCATTGAAATGGCCTCTTATACCTCTTTTCAATGGCCAAAAATAATAGTTTACTCAATGCATGGCCCATTCTTGCCCCACCATTGGATTAGGTCATATCATCCTGCCATGTGTAGATAGCAAAGAGGAAAAAGGTTGGGTCCTGCGCTGGTGTAGATAAAATGGAAACTGTTTCCAAGTTTTATTGGGTCATTTAAAAAAGGATCAATAGGCTGAAATCCTAATGTGCAAGGAGGGATATCAATCCAGAGGGGAGCCTACGCGTTTCAGACGCCTCGTGCGTCCTTAGTCATGGCTATTGTTAGTTGAACTGAGAGGCCTTATTGGTTTATATATCCGGTATAACACCTGTACTCCAGGTCACGTGGAGCTTATGGAACGCAAACAGGAAGTGGTAGAACATACATCAGCTGTGCTGTGCTGCGAATATACGATGCGTCCTGCCATGATTGGTAAGTAAAGATAAAGAGGGGAATGTATCATCTTGGATAGCTCTTGTCATTGAAAAAAGTTGTATTTGTAATATAATTGAGACAGGATACTATATTTATTGCTGATGGGCCATTCAGCAGTTGCAACAGGTGTATCAGTCCGTATCTAGTTACAATTAATATTGTGCTATTTTAGGCAGTCAGTAATGCGTTTGGGATTGAAGTCTGATATAGGAAAAGAGTGTGGGGAAGGAAGAAAAACCTACTTTAGTTCTTAAACAGAGCAACCAATTCACAGAAATCAAACAAATGGTGAATAGATACTTACCCATCCTAATGGAAGATGATAGTCTACGATCCATTCTTAAGGGCGGATGTAGAGTAGTGGCCAGAAAAGCGCCCTCCCTTGGCAGTCTTCTTTCTCCATCTTTCTTTACTTCAAATGAAATTAAAACAACATTGTTAGAAAGCAAAGGTTTCTATAAATGTGGACAACACCCCTGTAAAGTATGCTCCTATGCCCGCCCCACGAAAACTTTTTCCAATTCAACTGATTCGGACACATTCACAATACAAAACTACATAAATTGTAACACTGAATCTGTCATATACATGATTGAATGTACAGAGTGTCACCTAAAATATGTAGGGTGTACCAATCGAAAATTTAAGACCAGAATACTAGAACTTCAGTAACATTTCAAATGCGGCAAAACACTTCATTTACCACCACAACAGAGCAATCAAAACTTTACAATGTTATGCAATAGAAAAAATTCATCTCTCCAAAAGAGGGGGTGATCTAAAACATAAGACCCACTTAAGGAAAGCTTACTGGATCTACAGACTCAAAACACGAGTCCCTGATGGTCTCAATTTGAAAAAGGAACTAATGTTCCAGTACTAAAAACTGCCACACTTTAGTAATAACGACATACCAAATATTCGCTCTTTGAAACAGAAAGTGCATAATCCACATGGTACAATAGACAATACCATGTACAAGATTTTTCACAGAATCTGCTTCTCCAAGTTCATTCACTATTTTGAACCCACAATTTACATGCATAACATATGCTTTTTGACATGTAAAAAATAAATATATATATATTTTTAGCCATCCTTTTTTCTTCCTTCCCCACACTCTTTTCCTATATCAGACTTCAATCCCAAACGTATGTATAATGATGTCACATCTGTGTATGAGGTTACATGTACAATGATGTCACATCTGTGTATGAGGTCACATGTGCGATGATGTCACATCTGTGTATGAGGTTACATGTACAATGATGTCACATCTGTGTATGAGGTCACATTTACAATGATGTCACATCTGTGTATGAGGTTACATGTAAAATGATGTCATCACCATATATGATGTTGTCACTCCGTATAGAATGACCATGTTGCATCCATGTAATGTGTCTTTTGTGTGATGATGTGACATCATGCAGATTATTTCAGAATATGATGACATCATGCTGCGTAGGATAATGAAGTAACATCCATGCATGATGATGTTACATACATATACTGTATGATTACGTCACGCTATAAAGGATGAGCTATGTATGATAATTTCACACTTAGTCACCCAATACAGAATGATGATGTCACACTGTATATGATGATGATGATGTCACACTTTATATGATGATGATGTCACACTGTATATGATGATGATGGAAAAATAGGGAGGCTACCTCCAGCTCACCAGTCCTGTGTCTCCTGTTCAAACAGCGCTCGGATCTCCGCGACGGCTCACGGCAGGTATCATGGATAAAGAAAGAAATGTGATCCTGCGCTGAAGGGTCGTTAAAAGGAAACAATGTTCCTAATTTTATTGACAAACAAAATAAATAAAATATCGAGACGCAATTGCGAGGTGGTTTGTGGTAATCAGTTGCCTACGCGTTTCAGACACGGCTCGTATCCTTAGTCATGGCTTGTAGTCAGTTCTAGTGATGGTTTTGTGGGTTTATATCCAGTCAGTTTGGCCTCAACAGAATCGTGCTCAACAGCACCCGCGATTACCGGAAATGCATGTGAACAGGTAACCCTTTGAGGTTCAAATTTGGCTCTGTATGTCAAGAATAAAAAATACATGCAAACTTTCCGATATTATGGGGGAAAAAGAAACTCGTAATCTATTAGTATGACCGGGCAAATGCGCAGTCAAAAGATATGCCAGACTGGCAACCATATTAGACAATGGCCAATATGGATCAGATATGAACACACACGAAGTCCCGCACTGTGGTACATAATATTAAAAATAATATCGGTAACAGAAAAGAAAAATATAACAGAGTACATTGATTAACAAACATACTAATGGTTGGAACGTATATTATGTAATAAAGACATTGATATTACTGCAGCCACCGTATTAATAATATATGCATTATATTGCATGTGTAAAATTTTATTGTGTACTAAATGTACATGATGATGATGTCACACTGTACATGATCATGATGTCACACTGTACATGATCATGATGTCACACTGTACATGATGATGATGATGCCACACTGTACATGATGATGATGTCACACTGTATATGATGATGATGTCACACTGTACATGATGATGATGTCACACTGTACAGGATGATGTCACACTTTATATGATGATGTCACACTTTATATGATGATGATGATGATGTCACACTGTACATGATCATGTCACACTGTACATGATGATGATGCCACACTGTACATGATGATGATGATGTCACACTGTATATGATGATGTCACACTGTACATGATGATGTCACACTTTATATTATGATGATGTCACACTGTACATGATGATGATGTCACACTGTATATGATGATGATGATGTCACACTGTACATGATGATGATGTCACACTGTACATGATGATAATGTCACACTGTACATGATGATAATGTCACACTGTATATGATGATGATGTCACACTGTACATGATGATGATGTCACACTGTACATGATGATAATGTCACACTGTACATGATGATGATGATGTCACACTGTACATGATGATGATGTCACACTGTATATGATGATGTCACACTGTACATGATGATGATGTCACACTGTATATGATGATGTCACACTGTACATGATGATGATGTCACACTGCATATGATGATGATGTCACACTGTACATGATGATGATGTCACATTTATGTATAATGTAGCCACAGGTTGGTGCATGAAGCATGTATAGCTATGTTTTGTCTGTTTATATCATCGTATAATAATTATGACATCGGACCTCTGCACTGGTGAAGCTCTGGGTCCTCAGGTGCTGGGGCCTGGCATGCCTGCCCCCATGTACCACCTCTCTTTACATTGCTGTGCTGAAACGATTTAATGGATGGTGATTCCTGTTCTGTGTTTTATTTAAATCTGCAAAACGACCAACTAAATGTTGGCGCCCTCAGAGTCTTGTAGATAAGGTCAGTAAGTCTCCATATCTTGCCCGCTGGTAGTCAGTTTGAGGCGCTTTTCTCTAACATATAATCTGACCTGTCCTGCTGTCCTAACATGTTGTAGTGGCTTCCCGGCAACGTTTAGGATCTGGAGATGACGGATAAGAAGCAGGGTAACCAGGCCGCCAACTCAATATTGCAGCAAACTTGACTATGAAATGAATGTACTGCCCAAGACTAACACACCCACAAGTGACGGAACCATCATCAGCGAGATAATGTCCAAATATAATATCCCCTGCCCAAAAACCGGTGTTACACTCTAAGAGGGCACTGCAATGCCACCGCCTTGGGCAGGAGAGGCCGCCGTCCCCATGGACCTAGGATGAACTTCCACCAAGTATTGGCGCAGTATACAGTAGGGGTGATAATCATGACATGTTGCAGCAGAGTGACCCCTCGCAGAAGATTAGGGGCATGTTTCACGGTTTATATTGTTATTTTGCACCATAAATCAGTGGGATGTTCCCCTCTGACAGTGAATCCATGTGTCCAAACTTCAAACAAAAGATCAGAGAAGGATCAGACAGTTCCCCCCGAGACGTGTCAGAAACGGTCACATCTGACAGACACAAGTCAATCCTTGACCTCACAGGCGTCTGCGTTGTGGCATGTCATTATCTCCTGAGCCGGTTATATACCGTACAGTATATAGATTGCAGGATACAGAGCAGATGGGACCTTAGATGCTCCTGCATGGTGGTCTACAATGAGGGACGGGGCTCCATAACAAGAATCAAAGTGGGCCCCTCAAAACCACCATCCCATGAGAGAAGAATCTGGAGGTGGTTCAGGCCGGAGGTTCCCCCAGGATCCCTGCGTGGCTTCACATTGCCCATTAGGATGGAGCCGACCAAAGCTAAGCTTTCCCTCTTCAAGGAGAATATTTAGAGAACAGAAACACGGAATGTGGTGGGCAGAAATGAATTAGATACCGATTGCCAAACAACGCCCTGATTTCCACTCTACTCAGAATTGTATAAACGTGAATATTAATATATCAGTTTTATTTTAATTGGTAAAACTTAGCCACACAGGTTAAAGTCCGACACAGAAGCTATAACAATGGGTTCTACACTCATGGAAATTGTAACACCGAGAAGAAAAAGTTGTAGAATTGTGGAGATCACAGGATCGGTAGACATGTTAATTATATGCAAATAATAAAAAAAATGGAAACAAAATCTTCCAAACATCTTGATCTATTCAGTATGGAGTCTGAGCGCCACGTGCAGAAATCCCCGCACTTCCACGCCTTGGCAGCGATCAATGAGGTTAATAGTTGTCTGAATGTTCTGCCACGCTGAATGCACTTTGGCACACAAATCATCAGGATTGGCTGCTGGCTCCTCCCTTTGCAATTGCCGACCAATGACGTCCCAGATGTGCTGAATGGGAGACAAGTCCGGAGACGCTTCAGGCCATGGCACCACTTTCAGACCTACGCAGGTGCTCACAGTAGCAGAAGCAACACGTGGCCTGGCGTTGTCCTGTTGAGAAACGGCTTCTGAGACACTTTGGAGAAACGGCCGCACCACTGGTTACACGACCACGTCGATGTAACGCCGAGCTGTTAGTGCAGCTGAAATAAAGACTAGAGTGGTCCGGCTACCGTACATTATGCCACCGCACATCATAATCCCAGGAGTAGGACCGGTGAGACGTTCCCTTGTGACGGCCTCTTCATGGCGTTGCCCACCTGGTCTCCAGACCAATCTCCAGATATCATTGCGTCCGCGTGACTCATCTCTGAAGAGGATAGACCTCCACTCCAGCCTCCATGGCGTCTTGCTGCGTAATTCGGCTTTTATGCCCCCACATGCCACAGATTGGAGCTCGGTGCTTGAAAATGTGATCATTTGTGATCATGGCGACACCTGCGACTTCCTAGATTTCATAACGTTACATCTTGTTCTTCTTGGTGTTGCAGTTTCTATGTTGAGGAGCGTATATATTTCCCTGCCAGCTGGATCTATTTATTATGGACGCGACTTTAGTTCACATTCCATATGATTTCTCATGACGGTAGCTTTATGTCAGGATTAAAAATCACAGAGGTCAATGCGCCCCCCCCCCTTCCCGTCACGTTTTGCCTAGTACTGGCGTCTTCTGGGCTATGGGCCAATGGCAACAGAAAAGTTGTTCAGAAGTCTTAAGACAACTCGGATTCACGCCAGAAGGAATCTCCTGCAGGGATGACCAATCAGAATGACGAAAAAATATACGACTACATAGTAATCCGATGGGCATGTATAGCATCCAATAGGAAACAAGATGCACAGACCGGTATGATGATGCATGCTCCCGGGCTGAGCCTACTGCTGACTATAATATAATGCGACAAACAAAAAGAGTTGATAGACATGAAGCTGCTAATCTGCCGTGACTAATGTATTACCAGTAACAAGAAAATGCAGATGCACAACGCAGGCGCTGATATATATACACACACACTTATTGTTTATTATGCATTTTAATTCATTTTATTGCATCACTATTATATCACTATTTTGTGTCACTACTGTGATGAGACACAAATAGGGCATCAATACTTTGTGGGGCCACTAGGGGGCATCAAGGTGTGAGGTGCACAAACAGGACATTACTACTTGTGCGGGCCACAATGGGGGCATCAGAGTGTGGTGGGCACTAAGGGAGATACATTACTGTGAAGGGGACATTATTGTCACGGCGCGGGGTGTGGACCCACTGGGCCGTACCGTGGAGCGGGATAGCAGCTGGCCAACAATGTCTATAGTCCAGGAAGCGTACCTGAGGCAATGTAGAGAGTAGCGGTGACACAACTTGACTTTCACTGTAGATGGCACAGAGGCACGGCAGCACGGGATACAGGGTACAGGCAGCAGGAACGGGTAACACTGCAAACTGGAAAACACTGGGAGACCATTTGCAAGACAAACTTTAGGTAGACAACAACACTCAGGCGATGATCAAGAGGGCAGAGCCCTTTATATAGCCCAGCAGCATTCTGGGCTAATTACTGATTATTAACAACTGGACGCGTACTGCCCCTTTAAGGCCGTGCACGCCTGGGCGCGTGCGCCCTGCGGGAAACGGTCTCAGAACCCAGATGTAAAGGATCTGCCAGGCACAGCTTCGGGGTTAACTCCCAGAACTAATCAGTCAGCACCTGAGAATACATCCCTGAGACTGACTCCTGCTTCCACCATTCAGGCTGGCAGGCTTAGAAGTGGGAGAGCCTATCGTAACCTGGCCAGACTCAGCTAGCTCCCGCCCTCGGTCTATTTAAGCCTGCACTTCCTGTCCCTCGGTGCTTGTGACTCTTTCCTTGTGGTTTCCTGGCCCAGCTACAGCTCCTGCTATTTTTGATCCTGCTCCATACAGACCCTGGCTTACCGACTACTCTTCTGCTTTTCGTTTTGTACCTCGCACACTCCTGGCTTGACTCGGCTCGTTCACCACTCTGGTTGCTCACGGTGTTGCCGTGGGCAACGGCCCCTTTTCCTTGCTTGTGTTCCTTGTATGTTTGTCGTGTTTGTCGTGCACTTACTGAGCGCAGGGACCGCCGCCCAGTTGTACCCCGTCGCCTAGGGCGGGTCGTTGCAAGTAGGCAGGGACAGAGTGGCGGGTAGATTAGGGCTCACTTGTCCGTCTCCCTACCCCCTGCCATTACATAATAACAAGCCCATACCTAGTCTACCCCTGGTCCCTGACACCACTATGGATCCCCGTGAGACCCTGGCTCAGCAAATGCAGGGTCTCTCCCTACAGGTCCAGGCCCTGGCTCAGAGGGTCAACCAGCCTGATGCTACCCTGGTAGTTCCCCTCACCGCACCTCTTGAACCCCACCTCAAGTTGCCCGACCGGTTCTCAGGGGACCGGAGGGCTTTTCTCTCCTTTCGGGAGAGTTGTAGGCTTTACTTTCGTTTAAAGCCTCATTCCTCAGGTTCTGAGAGCCAGCGGGTGGGTATAATTATGTCCCGGCTCCAGGAAGGGCCCCAAGAGTGGGCCTTCTCCTTGGCTCCTGACGCCCCTGAACTTTCCTCCGTTGATTGTTTCTTTTCTGCTCTCGGACTTATTTATGACGAGACTGACAGGACTGCCTTTGCCGAGAGTCAGCTGGTGACCTTAAGTCAGGGTAAGAGACCTGTTGAGGAGTATTGCTCTGACTTTCGGAAGTGGTGCGTAGCTTCTCGGTGGAATGACCCTGCCTTAAGGTGCCAGTTTAGGTTGGGTCTGTCGAATGCCCTGAAAGACCTGCTAGTTAGCTATCCCTCTTCTGACTCCCTAGACCAGGTTATAGCTTTAGCGATACGACTTGACCGACGTCTCAGGGAACGACAACGTGAACGTTTATGTGTTTTCTCCTCCGACTCCCCCATGATGCCTCCCAAAGCTCCGTTGCTTCGTTCTTCCACGGAAGATTCGGAGGTACCTATGCAACTCGGGGCCTCCGTGTCCCCCCAACAACGTAGAGAATTCCGCAGGAAGAATGGTCTCTGCTTCTACTGTGGGGACGACAAGCATCAAGTGAACAACTGTCCTAAGCGTAAGATTGCAGCCAGAGAACTTCCGCGTCTAAGTGATCATCGGGGAGGTCACTTGGGCGCACAGGTATTTCCCGTAAATATGAAACGTACTAAGATCTTGCTTCCCTTTCAGGTCTCTTTTGGTGGTAGGTCTGCTACCGGCAGTGCCTTCGTGGATTCAGGGTCCTCTGCTAATATCATGTCTGTGGAATTTGCTATGTCCCTTGCTATGCCTCTTATTGTTTTGCCTAAACCTGTCCCGGTAGTGGGTATCGACTCCACTCCTCTTGCTAATGGTTATTTTACACAGCATACCCCTGTTTTTGAACTCCTTGTTGGCTCCATGCATTTGGAGCAATGCTCTGTACCGTTGATGCAGGGATTATCGTACGATTTGGTTCTAGGTCTTCCCTGGTTGCAGTTGCATAATCCTACGTTTGACTGGAATACTGGGGAGCTAACCAAATGGGGTAATGAATGTTGTACGTCATGTTTTTCTGTTAATTCTATTTCTCCCCCTAAGGAGGCGAATACGCTACCTGAGTTTGTTCAGGACTTCGCTGATGTTTTCTCTAGGGAGGCCTCCGAAGTGTTACCTCCTCAAAGAGAATACGATTGCGCTATCGAATTGGTACCAGGAGCTAAGCTTCCTAAGGGTAGGATATTTAATCTTTCTTGTCCCGAACGTGAAGCTATGAGAGTGTATATCCAGGAATCCCTGGCCAAGGGTTACATTCGTCCCTCTTCTTCTCCGGTAGGTGCTGGCTTCTTCTTCGTGGGGAAGAAGGATGGTGGTCTTAGGCCATGCATTGACTACCGTAGCCTGAATAAGGTCACGGTAAGGAACCAGTATCCCCTTCCTTTGATTCCTGATCTCTTTAATCAGGTTCAGGGGGCCCAATGGTTTTCTAAATTGGATCTACGGGGGGCGTATAACCTTATTCGCATCAAAGAGGGGGATGAGTGGAAGACTGCATTTAACACGCCCGAAGGCCATTTCGAATACCTCGTCATGCCCTTTGGGTTGTGTAATGCCCCTGCGGTCTTCCAGAATTTCATAAATGAGATTTTGAGAAATTACCTGGGGATTTTTCTGGTAGTGTACCTTGATGACATACTGGTGTTTTCCAAGGACTGGTCCTCCCACATTGAGCATGTCAGGAAGGTGCTCCAGGTCCTTCGGGAAAATAAACTGTTTGCCAAAACCGAAAAATGTGTGTTTGGGGTACAGGAGATTAAATTTTTGGGTCAAATCCTCACTCCTCATGAATTCCGCATGGACCTCGCCAAGGTTCAGGCTGTGGCTGAATGGGTCCAACCTGCCTCCCTGAAGGCGTTACAGTGTTTTTTGGGGTTCGCTAATTATTACAGGAGATTTATTGCTAACTTCTCGGTCATCGCTAAGCCCCTTACGGACCTCACTCGCAAAGGTGCTGATCTCCTCCACTGGCCTCCTGAGGCTGTCCAGGCTTTTGAGGTCCTTAAGAAGTGCTTTGTCTCGGCCCCGGTGCTGGTTCAGCCCAACCAAATGGAGCCATTTATCGTGGAAGTTGACGCATCTGAGGTGGGAGTGGGGGCTGTCTTGTCCCAGGGTACCAGGTCCCTCACCCATCTCCGCCCCTGTGCCTACTTCTCCAGGAAGTTTTCGCCAACTGAAAGTAACTATGATATTGGCAACCGCGAACTCTTAGCCATTAAATGGGCATTTGAAGAGTGGCGCCACTTCCTGGAGGGGGCTAGGCACCAGGTAACGGTCCTTACCGACCACAAGAATCTGGTTTTCCTAGAATCTGCCCGGAGGCTAAACCCGAGACAAGCTCGATGGGCGTTATTTTTTACCAGATTCAATTTTTTGGTTACCTATAGGGCTGGGTCTAAAAATATTAAGGCTGATGCACTGTCGCGTAGCTTCATGGCCAGCCCTCCTTCGGAGGAAGATCCTGCTTGTATTTTGCCTCCAGGTATAATCATTTCCTCGATCGATTCTGATTTAGTCTCTGATATTGCTGCTGATCAAGGTGCAGCTCCCGGGAACCTTCCTGAGAACAAGCTGTTTGTTCCCCTGCAATTCCGGCTAAGGGTACTTAGGGAAAATCATGACTCCGCACTATCTGGCCATCCAGGCATCCTGGGTACCAAACACCTCATTACCAGAAATTATTGGTGGCCTGGGTTGCCTAAAGACGTTAAGGCCTACGTCGCCGCTTGTGAGGTTTGTGCTAGGTCCAAGACTCCCAGGTCCCGACCAGCGGGCTTACTGCGTTCATTGCCCATTCCCCAGAGACCTTGGACACATCTCCATGGATTTTATCACCGATTTGCCTCCATCCCAAGGCAAGTCGGTGGTGTGGGTGGTGGTGGACTGCTTCAGTAAGATGTGCCACTTTGTGCCCCTCAAGAAACTACCCAACGCCAAAACGTTGGCTACCTTGTTTGTCAAACACATCCTGCGTCTCCATGGGGTCCCAGTCAATATTGTTTCGGACAGAGGGGTACAATTTGTTTCATTGTTTTGGAGAGCCTTCTGTATGAAGTTGGGGATTGATCTGTCCTTCTCCTCTGCCTTCCATCCTGAAACCAATGGCCAAACGGAGAGGACTAATCAATCTCTAGAACAATACTTAAGGTGTTTTGTCTCTGACTGTCAATTTGATTGGGTCTCTTTCATTCCCCTCGCCGAATTTTCCCTTAATAACCAGGTCAGTAACTCGTCAGGGGTCTCTCCTTTTTTTTGTAATTTTGGGTTTAATCCACGGTTCTCCTCCGTTTCACCTGGTAGTTCCAACAATCCTGAGGTAGAGGTCGTTCATCGGGAACTGTGCACAGTCTGGGCCCAGGTTCAGAAAAACCTAGAGGTGTCCCAGGGCGTACAAAAAACTCAGGCTGATAAAAAACGTTCTGCTAACCCCCTGTTTATGGTCGGGGATCTGGTGTGGTTGTCGTCTAGGAACTTGCGTCTCAAGGTTCCGTCCAAGAAGTTTGCTCCCCGGTTTATTGGGCCGTATAAGGTCATTGAGGTCCTCAATCCTGTCTCCTTCCGGCTGGAGTTACCCCCGTCTTTTCGGATACACGACGTGTTTCATGCCTCCCTCCTCAAACGCTGCTCCCCGTCCTTGGCTCCCTCGAGGAGACCTCCTGTTCCCATCCTCACCCCGGAGGGGGTGGAATTCGAGGTGGCCAGGATTGTGGACAGCAAGATGGTCCAAGGCTCCCTCCAGTACCTGGTCCATTGGAGAGGATACGGGCCCGAGGAGAGGACTTGGGTACCCGCCCGGGATGTTCACGCTGGGGTATTGGTCAGGAGGTTCCACCTGCGTTTCCCCAGTAAGCCAGGTCCACTTAGAAAGGGTCCGGTGGCCCCTCATAAAAGGGGGGGTACTGTAAAGGATCTGCCAGGCACAGCTTCGGGGTTAACTCCCAGAACTAATCAGTCAGCACCTGAGAATACATCCCTGAGACTGACTCCTGCTTCCACCATTCAGGCTGGCAGGCTTAGAAGTGGGAGAGCCTATCGTAACCTGGCCAGACTCAGCTAGCTCCCGCCCTCGGTCTATTTAAGCCTGCACTTCCTGTCCCTCGGTGCTTGTGATTCTTTTCGTGTGGTTTCCTGGCCCAGCTACAGCTCCTGCTATTTTTGATCCTGCTCCATACAGACCCTGGCTTACCGACTACTCTTCCGCTTTTCGTTTTGTACCTCGCACACTCCTGGCTTGACTCGGCTCGTTCACCACTCTGGTTGCTCACGGTGTTGCCGTGGGCAACGGCCCCTTTTCCTTGCTTGTATTCCTTGTATGTTTGTCGTGCACTTACTGAGCGCAGGGACCGCCGCCCAGTTGTACCCCGTCGCCTAGGGCGGGTCGTTGCAAGTAGGCAGGGACAGAGTGGCGGGTAGATTAGGGCTCACTTGTCCGTCTCCCTACCCCCTGCCATTACACCAGAAGTGAATACCGGCATCTCCCTGGAGAGACATGCCGCCGAGAACATAGACGTCAATGGCCGGGGGCATCAGAGGGTAAGTCGGAACGACGGTCCGCGGCCATAGATGTTACAATTATTACTATGAGGGGGCACTAAGGGGACATTATTACTGTGAGAGAGCACGGAGGGGGCATTACATATGATTGGAGGGGGCTCCTTCTTTATATTTGTAGTATTGGGGGGGGCATCTTCTTTATATTTGTAGTATTGGGGGGGCGTCTTCTTTATATTTGTAGTATTGGGGGGGCTTCTTTATATTTGTAGTATTGGGGGGGGCGTCTTCTTTATATTTGTAGTATTGGGGGGGGCGTCTTCTTTATATTTGTAGTATTGGGGGGGGCATCTTCTTTATATTTGTAGTATTGGGGGGGCGTCTTCTTTATATTTGTAGTATTGGGGGGGGCATCTTCTTTATATTTGTAGTATTGGGGGGGCGTCTTCTTTATATTTGTAGTATTGGGGGGGCTTCTTTATATTTGTAGTATTGGGGGGGGGCGTCTTCTTTATATTTGTAGTATTGGGGGGGCGTCTTCTTTATATTTGTAGTATTGGGGGGGGCGTCTTCTTTATATTTGTAGTATTGGGGGGGGCGTCTTCTTTATATTTGTAGTATTGGGGGTCGTCTTCTTTATATTTGTAGTATTGGGGGGGGCGTCTTCTTTATATTTGTAGTATTGGGGGGGGCGTCTTCTTTATATTTGTAGTATTGGGGGGGCGTCTTTATATTTGTAGTATTGGGGGGGCGTCTTTATATTTGTAGTATTGGGGGGGCGTCTTCTTTATATTTGTAGTATTGGGGGGGGGCGTCTTCTTTATATTTGTAGTATTTGGGGGGGCGTCTTCTTTATATTTGTAGTATTGGGGGGGGCGTCTTCTTTATATTTGTAGTATTGGGGGGGCGTCTTCTTTATATTTGTAGTATTGGGGGGGGCGTCTTCTTTATATTTGTAGTATTGGGGGGGCGTCTTCTTTATATTTGTAGTATTGGGGGGGCGTCTTCTTTATATTTGTAGTATTGGGGGGGCGTCTTCTTTATATTTGTAGTATTGGGGGGGGCGTCTTCTTTATATTTGTAGTATTGGGGGGGGCGTCTTCTTTATATTTGTAGTATTGGGGGGGCGTCTTCTTTATATTTGTAGTATTGGGGGGGCGTCTTCTTTATATTTGTAGTATTGGGGGGGCGTCTTCTTTATATTTGTAGTATTGGGGGGGGGCGTCTTCTTTATATTTGTAGTATTGGGGGGGGCGTCTTCTTTATATTTGTAGTATTGGGGGGGCGTCTTCTTTATATTTGTAGTATTGGGGGGGCGTCTTCTTTATATTTGTAGTATTGGGGGGGCGTCTTCTTTATATTTGTAGTATTGGGGGGGCGTCTTCTTTATATTTGTAGTATTGGGGGGGGGCGTCTTCTTTATATTTGTCGTATTGGGGGGGCGTCTTCTTTATATTTGTAGTATTGGGGGGGCGTCTTCTTTATATTTGTAGTATTGGGGGGGCGTCTTCTTTATATTTGTAGTATTGGGGGGGCGTCTTCTTTATATTTGTAGTATTGGGGGGGGCGTCTTCTTTATATTTGTAGTATTGGGGGGGCGTCTTCTTTATATTTGTAGTATTGGGGGGGCGTCTTCTTTATATTTGTAGTATTGGGGGGGCGTCTTCTTTATATTTGTAGTATTGGGGGGCGTCTTTATATTTGTAGTATTGGGGGGGCGTCTTTATATTTGTAGTATTGGGGGGCGTCTTCTTTATATTTGTAGTATTGGGGGGGCGTCTTCTTTATATTTGTAGTATTGGGGGGGCGTCTTCTTTATATTTGTAGTATTGGGGGGGCGTCTTCTTTATATTTGTAGTATTGGGGGGGCGTCTTCTTTATATTTGTAGTATTGGGGGGGCGTCTTCTTTATATTTGTAGTATTGGGGGGGCGTCTTCTTTATATTTGTAGTATTGGGGGGCGTCTTCTTTATATTTGTAGTATTGGGGGGCGTCTTCTTTATATTTGTAGTATTGGGGGGCGTCTTCTTTATATTTGTAGTATTGGGGGGCGTCTTCTTTATATTTGTAGTATTGGGGGGGCGTCTTCTTTATATTTGTAGTATTGGGGGGGCGTCTTCTTTATATTTGTAGTATTGGGGGGGCGTCTTCTTTATATTTGTAGTATTGGGGGGGCGTCTTCTTTATATTTGTAGTATTGGGGGGGCGTCTTCTTTATATTTGTAGTATTGGGGGGGGCGTCTTCTTTATATTTGTAGTATTGGGGGGGGGCGTCTTTATATTTGTAGTATTGGGGGGGCGTCTTCTTTATATTTGTAGTATTGGGGGGGCGTCTTCTTTATATTTGTAGTATTGGGGGGGGCGTCTTCTTTATATTTGTAGTATTGGGGGGGCGTCTTTATATTTGTAGTATTGGGGGGGCGTCTTCTTTATATTTGTAGTATTGGGGGGGGCGTCTTCTTTATATTTGTAGTATTGGGGGGGGCGTCTTCTTTATATTTGTAGTATTGGGGGGGCGTCTTCTTTATATTTGTAGTATTGGGGGGGGCGTCTTCTTTATATTTGTAGTATTGGGGGGGCGTCTTTATATTTGTAGTATTGGGGGGGCGTCTTCTTTATATTTGTAGTATTGGGGGGGCGTCTTCTTTATATTTGTAGTATTGGGGGGGGCGTCTTTATATTTGTAGTATTGGGGGGGGCGTCTTTATATTTGTAGTATTGGGGGGGCGTCTTCTTTATATTTGTAGTATTGGGGGGGCTTCTTTATATTTGTAGTATTGGGGGGGGGCGTCTTCTTTATATTTGTAGTATTGGGGGGGCGTCTTCTTTATATTTGTAGTATTGGGGGGGCGTCTTCTTTATATTTGTAGTATTGGGGGGGCGTCTTCTTTATATTTGTAGTATTGGGGGGGGCGTCTTCTTTATATTTGTAGTATTGGGGGGGCGTCTTCTTTATATTTGTAGTATTGGGGGGGGCGTCTTCTTTATATTTGTAGTATTGGGGGGGGGGCGTCTTCTTTATATTTGTAGTATTGGGGGGGCTTCTTTATATTTGTAGTATTGGGGGGGGCGTCTTCTTTATATTTGTAGTATTTGGGGGGGCGTCTTCTTTATATTTGTAGTATTGGGGGGGGCGTCTTCTTTATATTTGTAGTATTGGGGGGGCGTCTTCTTTATATTTGTAGTATTGGGGGGGCGTCTTCTTTATATTTGTAGTATTGGGGGGGCGTCTTCTTTATATTTGTAGTATTGGGGGGGCGTCTTCTTTATATTTGTAGTATTGGGGGGGGCGTCTTCTTTATATTTGTAGTATTGGGGGGGCGTCTTCTTTATATTTGTAGTATTGGGGGGGCGTCTTCTTTATATTTGTAGTATTGGGGGGGGCGTCTTTATATTTGTAGTATTGGGGGGGGCGTCTTCTTTATATTTGTAGTATTGGGGGGGCTTTATATTTGTAGTATTGGGGGGGCGTCTTCTTTATATTTGTAGTATTGGGGGGGCGTCTTCTTTATATTTGTAGTATTGGGGGGGCGTCTTCTTTATATTTGTAGTATTGGGGGGGGCGTCTTCTTTATATTTGTAGTATTGGGGGGCGTCTTCTTTATATTTGTAGTATTGGGGGGGGCGTCTTCTTTATATTTGTAGTATTGGGGGGGCGTCTTCTTTATATTTGTAGTATTGGGGGGGCGTCTTCTTTATATTTGTAGTATTGGGGGGGCGTCTTCTTTATATTTGTAGTATTGGGGGGGGCGTCTTCTTTATATTTGTAGTATTGGGGGGGCGTCTTCTTTATATTTGTAGTATTGGGGGGGCGTCTTCTTTATATTTGTAGTATTGGGGGGGCGTCTTCTTTATATTTGTAGTATTGGGGGGGCGTCTTCTTTATATTTGTAGTATTGGGGGGGCGTCTTCTTTATATTTGTAGTATTGGGGGGGCGTCTTCTTTATATTTGTAGTATTGGGGGGGGGCGTCTTCTTTATATTTGTAGTATTGGGGGGGCGTCTTCTTTATATTTGTAGTATTGGGGGGGCGTCTTCTTTATATTTGTAGTATTGGGGGGGCGTCTTCTTTATATTTGTAGTATTGGGGGGGCGTCTTCTTTATATTTGTAGTATTGGGGGGGGCGTCTTCTTTATATTTGTAGTATTGGGGGGCGGCGTCTTCTTTATATTTGTAGTATTGGGGGGCGGCGTCTTCTTTATATTTGTAGTATTGGGGGGCGTCTTCTTTATATTTGTAGTATTGGGGGGGGCGTCTTCTTTATATTTGTAGTATTGGGGGGCGTCTTCTTTATATTTGTAGTATTGGGGGGCGTCTTCTTTATATTTGTAGTATTGGGGGGGCGTCTTTATATTTGTAGTATTGGGGGGGGCGTCTTCTTTATATTTGTAGTATTGGGGGGGCGTCTTCTTTATATTTGTAGTATTGGGGGGGCGTCTTTATATTTGTAGTATTGGGGGGCGTCTTTATATTTGTAGTATTGGGGGGCGTCTTCTTTATATTTGTAGTATTGGGGGGGCGTCTTCTTTATATTTGTAGTATTGGGGGGGCGTCTTCTTTATATTTGTAGTATTGGGGGGGCGTCTTTATATTTGTAGTATTGGGGGGGCGTCTTCTTTATATTTGTAGTATTGGGGGGCGTCTTCTTTATATTTGTAGTATTGGGGGGGCGTCTTCTTTATATTTGTAGTATTGGGGGGGCGTCTTCTTTATATTTGTAGTATTGGGGGGGGCGTCTTCTTTATATTTGTAGTATTGGGGGGGGCGTCTTCTTTATATTTGTAGTATTGGGGGGGCGTCTTCTTTATATTTGTAGTATTGGGGGGGCGTCTTCTTTATATTTGTAGTATTGGGGGGCGTCTTCTTTATATTTGTAGTATTGGGGGGGCGTCTTCTTTATATTTGTAGTATTGGGGGGCGTCTTCTTTATATTTGTAGTATTGGGGGGGCGTCTTCTTTATATTTGTAGTATTGGGGGGGGCGTCTTCTTTATATTTGTAGTATTGGGGGGGCGTCTTCTTTATACTTGTAGTATTGGGGGGGCGTCTTCTTTATATTTGTAGTATTGGGGGGGGCGTCTTCTTTATATTTGTAGTATTGGGGGGGCGTCTTCTTTATATTTGTAGTATTGGGGGGGGCGTCTTCTTTATATTTGTAGTATTGGGGGGGGCATCTTCTTTATATTTGTAGTATTGGGGGGGCGTCTTCTTTATATTTGTAGTATTGGGGGGGCGTCTTCTTTATATTTGTAGTATTGGGGGGCGCCTTCTTTATGTAGTATTGGGGGGCGCCTTCTTTATGTAGTATTGGGGGGCGCCTTCTTTATGTAGTATTGGGGGCGCCTTCTTTATATAGTATTGGGGGGCACCTTCTTTATATAGTATTGGGGGGCGCCTTCTTTATGTAGTATTGGGGGCGCCTTCTTTATATAGTATTGGGGGGCACCTTCTTTATATTTGTAGTATTGGGGGGGGCGTCTTCTTTATATTTGTAGTATTGGGGGGGCGTCTTCTTTATATTTGTAGTATTGGGGGGGCGTCTTCTTTATATTTGTAGTATTGGGGGGGCGTCTTCTTTATATTTGTAGTATTGGGGGGGCGTCTTCTTTATATTTGTAGTATTGGGGGGGCGTCTTTATATTTGTAGTATTGGGGGGGCGTCTTCTTTATATTTGTAGTATTGGGGGGGCGTCTTCTTTATATTTGTAGTATTGGGGGGGCGTCTTCTTTATATTTGTAGTATTGGGGGGGGCGTCTTCTTTATATTTGTAGTATTGGGGGGGCGTCTTCTTTATATTTGTAGTATTGGGGGGGCGTCTTCTTTATATTTGTAGTATTGGGGGGCGTCTTCTTTATATTTGTAGTATTGGGGGGGGCGTCTTCTTTATATTTGTAGTATTGGGGGGGGCGTCTTCTTTATATTTGTAGTATTGGGGGGGCGTCTTCTTTATATTTGTAGTATTGGGGGGGCGTCTTCTTTATATTTGTAGTATTGGGGGGGCGTCTTCTTTATATTTGTAGTATTGGGGGGGCGTCTTCTTTATATTTGTAGTATTGGGGGGGGGCGTCTTCTTTATATTTGTAGTATTGGGGGGGCGTCTTCTTTATATTTGTAGTATTGGGGGGGGCGTCTTCTTTATATTTGTAGTATTGGGGGGGCGTCTTCTTTATATTTGTAGTATTGGGGGGGGCGTCTTCTTTATATTTGTAGTATTGGGGGGGCGTCTTCTTTATATTTGTAGTATTGGGGGGGCGTCTTCTTTATATTTGTAGTATTGGGGGGGGGCGTCTTCTTTATATTTGTAGTATTGGGGGGGGGCGTCTTCTTTATATTTGTAGTATTGGGGGGGGCGTCTTCTTTATATTTGTAGTATTGGGGGGCGTCTTCTTTATATTTGTAGTATTGGGGGGGGCGTCTTCTTTATATTTGTAGTATTGGGGGGGCGTCTTCTTTATATTTGTAGTATTGGGGGGGGGCGTCTTCTTTATATTTGTAGTATTGGGGGGGGGCGTCTTCTTTATATTTGTAGTATTGGGGGGCGTCTTCTTTATATTTGTAGTATTGGGGGGCGTCTTCTTTATATTTGTAGTATTGGGGGGGCGTCTTCTTTATATTTGTAGTATTGGGGGGGGCGTCTTCTTTATATTTGTAGTATTGGGGGGGCGTCTTCTTTATATTTGTAGTATTGGGGGGGGCGTCTTCTTTATATTTGTAGTATTGGGGGGGCGTCTTCTTTATATTTGTAGTATTGGGGGGGCGTCTTCTTTATATTTGTAGTATTGGGGGGGCGTCTTCTTTATATTTGTAGTATTGGGGGGGGCGTCTTCTTTATATTTGTAGTATTGGGGGGGGCGTCTTCTTTATATTTGTAGTATTGGGGGGGCGTCTTCTTTATATTTGTAGTATTGGGGGGGGCGTCTTCTTTATATTTGTAGTATTGGGGGGGGGCGTCTTCTTTATATTTGTAGTATTGGGGGGGGGCGTCTTCTTTATATTTGTAGTATTGGGGGGGCGTCTTCTTTATATTTGTAGTATTGGGGGGGCGTCTTCTTTATATTTGTAGTATTGGGGGGGGCATCTTCTTTATATTTGTAGTATTGGGGGGGCGTCTTCTTTATATTTGTAGTATTGGGGGGGCGTCTTCTTTATATTTGTAGTATTGGGGGGGCGTCTTCTTTATATTTGTAGTATTGGGGGGCGCCTTCTTTATGTAGTATTGGGGGGCGCCTTCTTTATGTAGTATTGGGGGGCGCCTTCTTTATGTAGTATTGGGGGGCGCCTTCTTTATGTAGTATTGGGGGGCGCCTTCTTTATGTAGTATTGGGGGGCGCCTTCTTTATGTAGTATTGGGGGCGCCTTCTTTATATAGTATTGGGGGGCACCTTCTTTATATAGTATTGGGGGGCGCCTTCTTTATGTAGTATTGGGGGGCGCCTCATTCTCTCTCCTGTAGTGTAATAATAATTATAATAATCTTTCTTTACAGACATAGACACCCCATCTGTCAGTCTGTGTCATGGACAATAAAGCTTGTTGAATAAGAGAACACATCCTCCTGCATTGCCGGGCAGCCGTTACCATGGCTACATATAAACAACGTGCGGCTGACAGGTGGAGTGTACTCAGTGCAGCACAGCAGGACGCTCCGCTCTGATGGCCGCTGCTGTGGAGTTTGATGAGCAGATTCTGCAGGATTTGTATTCTTGGGTGGACAAGATCCCCCTGTCCAGACCCAAGAAGAACATCTGCCGGGACTTCAGCGATGGAGGTGGGTGCAGGTGCAGTATGTGGGGGAGGGGCAGGTGCAGTATGTGGGGGGAGCAGGTGTAGTATGTGGGGGGAGCAGGTGTAGTATGTGGGGAAGGGGCAGGTGCAGTATGTGGGGGGAGCAGGTGCAGTATGTGGGGGGAGCAGGTGCAGTATGTGGGGGGGCAGGTGCAGTATGTAGGGGGGGCAGGTGCAGTATGTGGGGGGGGCAGGTGCAGTATGTGGCGGGGGCAGGTGCAGTATGTGGGGGGGCAGGCGCAGTATGTGGGGGCAGGTTCAGTATGTGGGGGGGGGCAGGCTCAGTATGTGGGGGCAGGTTCAGTATGTGGGGGGGGGCAGGCTCAGTATGTGGGGGCAGGTTCAGTTTGTGGGGGTGCAGGTGCAGTATGTGGGGGGGGCAGGTGCAGTATGTGGGGGGGCAGGTGCAGTATGTGGGGGGGCAGGTGCAGTATGTGGGGGGGGGGCAGGTGCAGTATGTGGGGGGGGCAGGTGCAGTATGTGGGGGGGGCAGGTGCAGTATGTGGGGGGGGGCAGGTGCAGTATGTGGGGGGGGCAGGTGCAGTATGTGGGGGGGCAGGTGCAGTATGTGGGGGGGGCAGGTGCAGTATGTGGGGGGGGCAGGTGCAGTATGTGGGGGGGGCAGGTGCAGTATGTGGGGGGGCAGGTGCAGTATGTGGGGGGGCAGGTGCAGTATGTGGGGGGGGGCAGGTGCAGTATGTGGGGGGGCAGGTGCAGTATGTGGGGGGGCAGGTGCAGTATGTGGGGGGGCAGGTGCAGTATGTGGGGGGGCAGGTGCAGTATGTGGGGGGGGCAGGTGCAGTATGTGGGGGGGGCAGGTGCAGTATGTGGGGGGGGGCAGGTGCAGTATGTGGGGGGGGGCAGGTGCAGTATGTGGCGGGGGCAGGTGCAGTATGTGGGGGGGCAGGCGCAGTATGTGGGGGGGGGGGCAGGCTCAGTATGTGGGGGCAGGTTCAGTATGTGGGGGTGCAGGTGCAGTATGTGGGGTGGGGCAGGTGCAGTATGTGGGGGGCAGGTGCAGTATGTGGGGGGGGCAGGTGCAGTATGTGGGGGGGGCAGGTGCAGTATGTGGGGGGGCAGGTGCAGTATGTGGGGGTGCAGGTGCAGTGTGGGGGGGGGCAGGTGCAGTATGTGGGGAAGGGGCAGGTGCAGTATGTGGGGTGGGGCAGGTGCAGTATGTGGGGTGGGGCAGGTGCAGTATGTGGGGGGGGGCAGGTGCAGTATGTGGCGGGGGCAGGTGCAGTATGTGGGGGGGCAGGCGCAGTATGTGGGGGGGGGGCAGGCGCAGTATGTGGGGGGGGCAGGCTCAGTATGTGGGGGCAGGTTCAGTATGTGGGGGTGCAGGTGCAGTATGTGGGGTGGGGCAGGTGCAGTATGTGGGGGGGCAGGTGTAGTATGTGGGGGGGGGCAGGTGCAGTATGTGGGGGGGGGCAGGTGCAGTATGTGGGGGGGGCAGGTGCAGTATGTGGGGGGGCAGGTGCAGTATGTGGGGGGGTAGGTGCAGTATGTGGGGGGCAGGTGCAGTATGTGGGGGGGCAGGTGCAGTATGTGGGGGGGCAGGTGCAGTATGTGGGGGGGCAGGTGCAGTATGTGGGGGGGGCAGGTGCAGTATGTGGGGGGGGCAGGTGCAGTATGTGGGGGGGGCAGGTGCAGTGTGTGGGGGGGCAGGTGCAGTGTGTGGGGGGGCAGGTGCAGTATGTGGGGGGGGCAGGTGCAGTATGTGGGGGGGGCAGGCTCAGTATGTGGGGGCAGGTTCAGTTTGTGGGGGTGCAGGTGCAGTATGTGGGGGGGGCAGGTGCAGTATGTGGGGGGGGCAGGTGCAGTATGTGGGGGGGCAGGTGCAGTATGTGGGGGGGCAGGCGCAGTATGTGGGGGGGGGCAGGCGCAGTATGTGGGGGGGGGCAGGCTCAGTATGTGGGGGCAGGTTCAGTATGTGGGGGTGCAGGTGCAGTATGTGGGGTGGGGCAGGTGCAGTATGTGGGGGGGCAGGTGTAGTATGTGGGGGGGGGCAGGTGCAGTATGTGGGGGGGGGCAGGTGCAGTATGTGGGGGGGGCAGGTGCAGTATGTGGGGGGGCAGGTGCAGTATGTGGGGGGGTAGGTGCAGTATGTGGGGGGCAGGTGCAGTATGTGGGGGGGCAGGTGCAGTATGTGGGGGGGCAGGTGCAGTATGTGGGGGGGCAGGTGCAGTATGTGGGGGGGCAGGTGCAGTATGTGGGGGGGGCAGGTGCAGTATGTGGGGGGGGCAGGTGCAGTGTGTGGGGGGGCAGGTGCAGTGTGTGGGGGGGGGCAGGTGCAGTATGTGGGGGGGGCAGGTGCAGTATGTGGGGGGGGCAGGCTCAGTATGTGGGGGCAGGTTCAGTTTGTGGGGGTGCAGGTGCAGTATGTGGGGGGGGCAGGTGCAGTATGTGGGGGGGCAGGTGCAGTATGTGGGGCGCAGGTGCAGTATGTGGGGGGGCAGGTGCAGTATGTGGGGGGGGCAGGTGCAGTATGTGGGGGGGGCAGGTGCAGTATGTGGGGGGGGCAGGTGCAGTATGTGGGGGGGGCAGGTGCAGTATGTGGGGGGGCAGGTGCAGTATGTGGGGGGCAGGTGCAGTATGTGGGGGGGCAGGTGCAGTATGTGGGGGGGGGCAGGTGCAGTATGTGGGGGGGGGGGGGCAGGTGCAGTATGTGGGGGGGGGGGCAGGCTCAGTATGTGGGGGCAGGTTCAGTATGTGGGGGGGGGGCAGGCTCAGTATGTGGGGGCAGGTTCAGTATGTGGGGGTGCAGGTGCAGTATGTGGGGGGGGCAGGTGCAGTATGTGGGGGGGCAGGTGCAGTATGTGGGGGGGCAGGTGCAGTATGTGGGGGGGGGCAGGTGCAGTATGTGGGGGGGGCAGGTGCAGTATGTGGGGGGGGCAGGTGCAGTATGTGGGGGGGGCAGGTGCAGTATGTGGGGGGGGCAGGTGCAGTATGTGGGGGGGGCAGGTGCAGTATGTGGGGGGGGCAGGTGCAGTATGTGGGGGGGGGCAGGTGTAGTATGTGGGGGGGCAGGTGTAGTATGTGGGGGGGCAGGTGCAGTATGTGGGGGGGGCAGGTGCAGTATGTGGGGGGGGCAGGTGCAGTTGTGGGGGGGGCAGGTGCAGTGTGGGGGGGGCAGGTGCAGTGTGGGGGGGGGCAGGTGCAGTATGTGGGGGGGCAGGTGCAGTATGTGGGGGGGCAGGTGCAGTATGTGGGGGGGCAGGTGCAGTATGTGGGGGGGGCAGGTGCAGTATGTGGGGGGGGGGCAGGTGCAGTAGTAATGCCAAAACTCTGTGCTACAGAAATCAGTGTTCAGAATATTGTGATAAGTATGTGACCCAGATAGACACATCACCCAAGTCATGTAAATACACTGCACAGTACCACTTCTCCTGTCCTGTATACTGGGTGTAATTCTCAGTATCTGTATTATTCTGTATATATAGACACTGCACAGTACCACTTCTCCTGTCCTGTATACTGGGTGTAATTCTCAGTATCTGTATTATTCTGTATATATAGACACTGCACAGTACCACTTCTCCTGTCCTGTATACTGGGTGTAATTCTCAGTATCTGTATTATTCTGTATATATATACACTGCACAGTACCACTTCTCCTGTCCTGTATACTGGGTGTAATTCTCAGTATCTGTATTATTCTGTATATATACACACTGCACAGTACCACTTCTCCTGTCCTGTATACTGGGTGTAATTCTCAGTATCTGTATTATTCTGTATATAGACACTGCACAGTACCACTTCTCCTGTCCTGTATACTGGGTGTAATTCTCACTATCTGTATTATTCTGTATATATGGACACTGCACAGTACCACTTCTCCTGTCCTGTATACTGGGTGTAATTCTCAGTATCTGTATTATTCTGTATATATAG